>NC_043763.1:25989150-26030347 GCF_902148845.1 Salarias fasciatus | reverse complement strand
TTTCTCGGTGGGAGGGGCTGCCTCTCTGAGCAGCACAAACACGAGGAAAGCTCAAACACTCAGGCACGAAGGAAAAAAACGCTTTGGGTGTTTTAGGTGAGAACAGAACTATATAACAAGGTTAAAACATACAAAAAGTGAATTTTGCATGATACAGGCTCTTTAAGGAGCTTTTTCGGATGGAAAACAATAATAATCCTAACTGAACAGCCGACTTGCAGGGTGCTTCCCTGAAATAATTCCAAGTGCTTTAACAAAAACAGGCAGTGCAAAAATTTAAACTAGCTAGCTCAGACCTAAAAGGCCAGTCCATTTCAGTATGAGGAATGAGGATAAAGAACAAAACCATTTCAATGATTTTTTTTTTTTTTTTTTTTTTAGTTTATTTTTTGGCGCCCTCTGGATGTCACCACGCGCCCAATTACTACGTCACCTTATCGGCTGTGAATATCGGCAGAAATTTTCATATCTGCAGATACTGATAAACGTATTTTTTTAGCCGATATCAGCCGACACCGATATTGTGCCGATAATATCGTGCATCCCCAGTTTTAACATTTACTGAGACGATGAACTTTCACTGGACGAACATATGGAGAACCTTATGGAACCACATGAAGGAGCTGGAGGACGAAGATAAGTCTGGTCTGAGCTCAGAGCCTCTGGTTCTGGATCCCTGAGAGATGAAAACACAGCTCAGCCGGTCCAGCCGGTCCAGCCGGTCCAGCCAGTCCAGCCGGTCCAGCCGGTCCAGCCGGTCCAGCAGACAGGGGTCCTCTGAGATTCTGTCTCGGCAGAAGGACTGAGCTGCTGGTTCTCCAGTCCGTCTTGTGTTTCTTCCTCCTCAGTGGAGAGTGTTCTGATGACTCCTGCTGACCTCTGACCTCCTGCAGGTCAGCAGGTGGAACCCCGGGTCCTCGTCGTCTCTCGTCTCTCGTCTCTCGGCGTTTGGAGGCTCTGACTCTTCTCTCTCAGCTCCTGAGCAGCGACTCGTCTTTTCTCTGTTTCATCTGTTTTCCTTGAAACTGGTGAAAGACGAGCAGCTGAATGAGAACTGTCTGAACGGGGGGTGTGAGTGTGAGTGTGAGTGTGAGTGTGAGTGTGAGTGTGAGTGTGAGTGTGAGTGTGAGTGTGTGTGTGAGTGTGTGTGTGAGTGTGAGTGTGAGTGTGTGGAAGCTCAGCCTTTCTGGACGGCCACTTTACTTTTGGCTGTGTGTGTGTGTGTGTGTGTGTGTGTGTGTGTGTGTGTGTGTGTGTGTGTTTCCTCCCCGGTGGCTGATTGGTGTGTTGCTGGATCCTCTCCTGATAACAAACTGCAGCCTGTCGGGAAGCCGAGCCGGCAGCCGGCAGCCCGTCCTCCATCTCCGCCCGTCCTCCATCTCCGCCGCCGTTTATGGAGGCCATCAATAACGTCTCTGTGTTTAACTTGGTTTCGGAAGGCGGCGGAGCGGCTGCAGGTGGAAACGTGGCGCTGGGTTCATTCAGGGGTCACCAGACACCCTCAGAACCGGGCTGGACTCAGGCTGGGTCCAGAAACCAGCACCACTAAAATGGATCTGTGAGATCCAGAACCTTTTCACAGAACTGTGGTAAGTTTGACTGATTCAGAGAATTGTTTTGGAATCGTTTTTGAGTCTTTTTTAGCCTGTGGTGTCCAGCAGGGGGCAGCAGGACGGCGGTCTGGCTGCTCTTCCAACAGCAGCTTCTAAAAACTGTGAGCATCTTTGGAAACTTGTCAGTTTGAGGCCTGGTTTAACGTGAAATCACATCGTTGTTGATTTTTCATTTCGTTGTCCTTCTGGAAATGATGTTTGTTTCCATGGAACGGAGGAAACCCTGGAAACGGTGCAGTTTTCCTGTCGACCACGAGTTGCTGCTGCTGGTTGTAAATGTTCTGCACTCTGCATCGTCACATTCACCCGTTCACACACGCTTTCACACACCAGTGGAGGCAGCTGCCATGCAAGGTGCTCAGTCCGTCCACTGGGAGCAGTTAGGAGTGCAGCGTCTTGCCCAAGGGCACTTCGGCACATGGACGGGGACAGAGAATCGAACTAACAACTGACTGATTTCAAGACGAGCACAGCTGTTGTTTCTGAAATCAAAACACGGAGAACAATTTACTGTAAATATTAACAATCTAGAGAACACGAAGATTCATGTTCTTACAGTGACTAACTCTAAAGCTACAAATCCAGGAGAGTCGGGACTGAGACCCGGACCAGGAGAATCTGGACCAGGACCAGGTTGTGTGTCCTTCTGTTGTTCTCTGCGCTTCTCCTGCATCTGACGACGGGAGAAGATCATGTCCACTGTGGAGCGCTCTGCTCCAAAGCCACTCTGGAACTCTGGGTACTCGCTCTCCAGCTGTTGTAGGCGACTAGCAGGACTCGGGCGTACACTTTGCCGAGATGCCTCTGTCGTTGCAGTCACTCCTCTCAGCCTTGTTCTTGTACAGGGTGACTATCTTGGCATCTCTCATGTCTTGTGGCCTCCTTC
Source organism: Salarias fasciatus (assembly GCF_902148845.1). Taxonomy (NCBI): domain Eukaryota; kingdom Metazoa; phylum Chordata; class Actinopteri; order Blenniiformes; family Blenniidae; genus Salarias; species Salarias fasciatus. The sequence goes on along the minus strand of NC_043763.1, from coordinate 26,027,848 downwards.
ACCTCCTTCTCTAAAACACTGACAGAGGACGTCATGTCGTGTCTGCAGAAGGTGGTCCTGCAGCGCTTGATTAGGTCTGGTGGAATGCCGTCGGTTCCCGATGCTGTTCCACAGGCCAAGCTGTCGATGGTCTTGCCCAGTTCTTCTTGGATGGGTTCAGCGTCCAGTTCCTCCATGACTGGTAGTGACTCGATGGCGTCAAGCGCAGAAGTGACAACAACCTTTTCTCTGGAGTAAAATTCTGAGCAGTGCTCCACCCGTCCCTCCATCTGCTTGGCTTTGTCAGTAATCACTTTGCCGCTTGCCGATTTGAGGGGCGCTGTTTTGCTCTGTGTCGGTCCGAGGGTTTTCTTCATCCCGTCATACATCCCTCTGATGTTGCCTGTCGCTGCTGCATTCTGGGTGTTTTTACTGCGCTGTTGCCAGGACTCATTGGCACTTCTTCTTGCTGTCTGCTGCTCTCTGCTCCTGGCTGATCGGAGTGCTTGGAGGGACTCTCTGGAGCTGAGCGCTTGTATTCAGCCGGGGCAGCTCTCTTGGATGACTGGAGTCGTCTCGCTGGACGTCACATCAAACCAGTCTCAGCTCTTGCAGGTCTTCCTCCCAAATGTTGCAAAGACTGTTTTTTGAATTGTCTCAGGGAGGTGGTCCCATTTCTCAGAGGTGGATTCGTGCGATTGTTCTGCAGACAAGGTGTCCTCTCGAGCAGTGGTTTTCAAAGTGTGAGGTGCGTCTTCCCTGGGGGGCGCCAAAGGGCTTCAGGGGAGGCGTGAGGCGAGAGGCAGAGATCGAGCTTCTTGCACGTGGGCTTCTGTAGCAACCACACAGTGTGTCCCTGTGCGTCCGAGCCGGCTGCAGGACTGTTAGATATCAGAGGAACCCGGTCCGATGACGGAACGTGTCTCCTCCTCCCTGCTGTATAATCAGCTGTTTCTATGCTTCACATTTCGTTTCAGTTCAGATAAATATTTATCAGCTGAGCTAAATCCTCACATCAATGCAGCGTCTGGCCTCTGTTCTCTGGGTTCTGACAGGTTAATGATCAGCGTTTGGCGCCGTGTTCTACAGGCGGTGAGAGCCGAGCGGCGCCGGACCCTCCTTCCTGCTCACAAACGCGTCGCCGCTGCTTTTCTTTCATTCTCTGTTTTTGGCTTTTCTGCGTTTGGCTTTGATGTTTCCGGCCGTCGCCTCGATTCTCCACGTTCTCCAGAGATCAAACCAGACGCTTCAGGAGCAGAAAGAGCCGTTCGGGTCCTAACGACGGCCGCCGACATCTGCAGGCCCGCTGTTCACTCTGCTGTCTTCTCCACCACCTGATGGAGCTGCAGGGATTCCACTGGTTATCAGACACGAACGTTTCTCTGAAGAGTCTTTATGACCAAAGTCTTTCAGAGCAGTGTTCTTTCATCATGTAAACCAGGAATTTTTCTGAAACTAAAATATCGACCTGGCTCCTTTACCAGTCGCTGGTTTGTAAACGAGGCCTCATTTAAGCTCCGCCTCCTTGCTGACAGCTCCGTCCTCAGACCGGTTTGGGGGGTCGGAGGACTCGTCCGGGGGTCTCAGAACCGTCCCGGGTCCTCGTCCTCACGGCGCCGGCGTCGCCTGGGCGGCTGATTGTTTCCCCTCCCTCCTCAGAACCGCTGATTGCTGCTCTTTCAGCGTCTCAGAGAAGATGTGCTGTCATCTTCACATCAAGAGCGCTATTATTCAGCACACACACACACACACACACACACACACACACACACACACACACACACACACACTCGCCAGGCAGGCATCTTCTAATTGAACGTTTCCTTAAGCGGTGTTCGTCTCCCCGGGAGTCTGCGGCTCGCCGCCGCCGCGCTGCCGGATGAGAGAACTCATTATTTCCTTCGCCGCCGTCGTCCCTTCATCCAGAAAACACAACTATTCATTTCATCAGCGCTGCCTGCGAGAGAGCGGCGAGCGGCGGCGGCCAGGAGAACGCACCTCAACAAGGAAGCAGAAAATCCAACCCTCCTGCTCCTCCACCCCCGCCTCCACCCCAGAACAAACAAGCCCCCCGAGCGCCGGAGCATTCATCCTCTCTGGTTCTGCTTTGACAGCTCGCTCTGTTTCAGCTCCAGTCATGAGCTCTGAATCGGATCCGGGCGGCAGGAGAGGCCGCAGGATGGAAACAGTGGATGTGGCCTCCACCGCCACCGGGGTGGGGGTGGGTGGAGCGGGGGGGTTCCTGTCCAGCTGGGAATGATGGCAGTGCACAGAAGCTACAAGGAGTCTGGGATCATCTTCTGATCCTCGGCTCTCACGCTGGCGGCGGCGCTGAGTGGAGCCCGGCGGCGGCGGCGCCGGAAAGACGCCGCCATGTGGAAACGATTCACCAGAGGAAGAGTTTTCAATCGGTCCAAAGCCCGGCGCCTCCTCTGTTCTGCAGCGAGAAACGCTTCCTGCAGCTGCACTGATTCCAGATCAGTCTCAGTGAAACCAGGCGTCTCAGCAGGGCGGCGGCGGCGGCGGATTAAAGCTGCAGACACGGCGGTGATCACAGTCAAACATTATCTTCAAGACCTGAAGGAAGGAGGCTCAGTGGGCTCCTTCTCCTGCCTCGTTTCAGGGCGCAGCTTTTTAAAGGTGTGGGTTTGATTCCCAGCCCCAGAAGAGCCGGAATCCGTCTCTGAAGCCGACGGCGGGTTCCTGGTAGAACCGGGATTCATGGGATTCATGGAATCAGAACATCGTCCATGTTTTCATCATTTCACTCCGAGTCCCAGACGGAGGTGAGCCTCGTTTCCTGAGGATTCCTGACGACTGAGGTCAGAGGTCACGTCCAGGACCGGTGACACGACTGAGGTCAGAGGTCACGTCCAGGACCGTTGCAGCAGCCCCAGCTGAAGGCTCAGAGCTGCCAGAGGCTAATGCTAACATGCTAAGATGGACCTGAGGACTCGGAGGTCCAGTCCGTCCACAGCCCGTCCTGCAGGCCTTCTGGGAGACCTTCAGTTTCAGAGTCTGTCCCCCTCTGGTCCACAGGACTGTCTGTCCCTGGAGGACTGATGCTGGACGCCGCCTCACTGCTCTGCAGTTCATCAACAGTTTGAGATGTCTGGAGTCAGAGGAGTCCCTGAACGCCTCATGAGGAAGAGATGAAGAGCTCCTCAGAAAAGGGCCTGAAGACCCAGGCTGGCTCTGGAGACCTGAGACCAGCAGGTCCTGAAGGTTCTGGAGGTTCTGGAGGTCCTGGTCTTGATGAGGAAGACCTGGCAGGAGGAGCCGGGACGTTCTTACTGTGGACTGAGATGGAGCGGCGGCTCCTCCCTCCTGGAACCTAGGACCAGGGACAGGACCAGGACTTTGAAATGGGGCATTCCCACTGAGAGAGAGAGAGAGAGAGGGGGAGAGGGGGAGAGAGGGAGAGAAGGAGCTCCGGACTGGAAACAGCTGGAAGTTTGAGTCCAGATGTGGTTCTTGAAGGAAAACCTGATCCTCGTGTTTCTCCTCCAGGAGCTTTTAGGTTTAGTGGCAGAAAGTTTTTCCGGAGTTTCATGAAGAATCCTGCTGTAAAGTCTTTAGGACCAGAGTTTACACAATTACCATGAAACAGTAATCTGATTACTAATTATTGATTTACCCCTTTGAGAATGTGACGGAGTCACTCTGACGGTGGCCGCGGTGCAGCGCCGGCGCGCATTAAAACTCGCATTAACACTCACCTGTGTCTTTTTCCCGTTGGTCTGACCCTTTCCCTGCATATTTGGACATTGTTATTCACCACGGTAGTTGTGGGTGCACACTGCACCGCTGTCAAATCATCCTCCTGCCATAATCTTTTCACCTTGCAAACTTTTCACCAGTATTCACTTCCCATTCACGTCTTCTTTCTGGCAAACCGAGCGCTGCGCTTACTTCCTGGTTATGTCCCGTCGGACGGGGAAACCCGGAAGTGATGTCATGATGACGTCACTGAAAGTTGTCGATTTCGGCATGAAAATATTGTATTTTTATTGCTGACGTATTTCGAGATGCAGTGCTACGACTGTTTGTTCCTGTATATTTTTGGAGAAATTATCATGAATTTAATATGGGGATGAATTGTTATTATTGAAGAAAACTATAATTTCTCTTGTTAAAGCGGACCTGTTATGCTATTTTTCAGTCACGTCATCTCGGTCACAGAAGCTCAAAAACATAGTATATAAGTTTGTTTGCCCCAAATTCATCTTATGTTCGGAGTTTGAGGGTCTAAAAAGTGGCTCTGAGGAGCCCTCCTCGAACAGCCTGATTTTCACAGCCTACTTTATGGGATGCACTTGAACGCATCTGGCCACGCCCACTCTCACACATGGTGGGGGCACAGTCAGAGGCACGTCCCCTCCACCGTTTCAGCTTAAGTTTCAGTTTCATTTTCAAAAATGCGTGTAGCGAGACAAAGAGGAAAAACACAATTTTCAAATTTGAACGTCTTAATGAGGCTACGGCAGCACGTACTGCTATCACCACCCATCCGGGCCCCCAAAGGCTGGATCCTCCTCCGGGGGAGGGGCAGTGGTGTTCCTCTTGTTGACGTCGTCAAGAGGAAGATTTCAGAATGGTGTGTTTGAGTGTGTATTTCCTTTAAAGTGGAGTGCGCAATTGAGGGAGGTGACTGAATGTTTCACTTCTGGGGGTCATGCAGAGGCTCTGGGAGGTGGCACGACTGTAAAGACTCCTTTTTGAAGTGAATTTTGCATGATATGACTCCTTTAATTACCCGGAGGGAGGGGCCTGTTGGGTTTAAGAGGAGGCCAACTTCCACCTGTAGGAAAAGAGAGACAGAGTTCACTCTGTCAGGGGGACTGAGAGCCTGCAGGCATTGGTTTCAACTGTTACATTAGAGGTAACTGAAGACCGAGGACCTTTTCAAAAATGTTCCTCGTTTCCTTCTTTTTTGTTTTTCTGTAAATAATGTAAATAGTTTTTGAGTGCCTACTTTTATTTTTAACTTTGGGATTATGTTTTGGGAAAATAAACGAACCCTCAAGACCATCTACTCTCGGCTGTGCCATCATTGTAACAACAAACAGGGATCCACATCGCAGAGAAGTAACTTTGTTGGTTTACTGATTAGTTGCAGACAACACCCTCCACTGCACCGAGACCTGAAGAAAGTCTGAAAGCTAAATCAGCCAGATATTTAAAGGGGCTGTATCATGCAAAATTCACTTTTTGCAAGTTTTAACCTTGTTATATAGTTATGTTCTCATCAAAAACACCCCAAAGCGGGTTTTTCCTTCATGCCTGAGTGTTGTGTGTTTCAGCGTTCCTTATTTTTCTCCTGCTCAGAGAGGCAGCCGCTCCTGTACCCGTGAAAACGCTCTGTCTGCTCGAGTGATGCCACTGGCAGCTGAGCGCCCCTGAGCCCCCCCCCCCCCCCCCCCCCCCCCCCCCCCCCCCCCCCCCCCGCAGGCACTCGGTCGTGAAAAGACTGAGCCAACCAGCGTTGCCGCTTTTTTTCTCCGATTACGAAGATAAACTTTAACCGTCGTCTGAAAGCAACAATCAAGCAAGAGCAAGAGTCTGAAGAGTCTGGAGGGTCTGGAGGGTCTGAAGGGTCTGGAGGGTCTGGAGGGTCTGAAGGGTCTGAAGGGTCTGGAGGGTCTGGAGGGTCTGGAGGGTCTGGAGGGTCTGAAGGGTCTGGAGGGTCTGAAGGGTCTGGAGGGTCTGAAGGGTCTGGAGGGTCTGAAGGGTCTGGAGGGTCTGGAGGATCTGAAGGGTCTGGAGGGTCTGAAGGGTCTGAAGGGTCTGGAGGGTCTGGAGGGTCTGGAGGGTCTGGAGGGTCTGGAGGGTCTGAAGGGTCTGGAGGGTCTGGAGGGTCTGGAGGGTCTGGAGGGTCTGAAGAGTCTGAAGGGTCTGGAGGGTCTGAAGGGTCTGGAGGGTCTGAAGGGTCTGGAGGGTCTGAAGGGTCTGAAGGGTCTGGAGGGTCTGAAGGGTCTGGAGGGTCTGAAGGGTCTGGAGGGTCTGAAGGGTCTGAAGGGTCTGGAGGGTCTGAAGGGTCTGAAGGGTCTGGAGGGTCTGGAGGGTCTGAAGGGTCTGAAGGGTCTGGAGGGTCTGAAGGGTCTGGAGGGTCTGGAGGGTCTGGAGGGTCTGAAGGGTCTGAAGGGTCTGCGCTTGATGAGTTTCGAACAGGAAAAGACGTTTTCGTGTGTCTTTGCGTGTAGAGAAGCTAAAGCTAAAGAGCTAAAGCTAGCCCTTAGAGAAGCTAACGCATGACGTTATTTGTTTTGAAGCTCTGATTGGCTGAAGTCCGCTGTCGGTCAAAGTCCACAGGGGGAGAGGCGGGACTTCAGTGAAACAGAGCGTTTTCTCTTCCGGGTTTCAGAATTAGCCCCAGAAAATCTTTTATTTCACACAAAATGACTTTTCCTAAATAAACTATTACCATGTTAATGCCTATTCTAGGGTTTGGACGAGCTAAAAAAGCAGGATACAGCCCCTTAAAAAAAAAAAGCTGTGTCTCATGTTGTTTATTATTCATTTAATAGATTTCCATTAAAGGAGGAGTGGAATGCAGGAGTCGTTTCTCTGCTCTTGATTTATCTGCGGAGCGCCGGGTCCTGAGACCAGGCTGGTTTTCGTCTGACTGCTTTGTTGTTCTTGGGTCAAGCGTCACATTAAAGCCATTTCTTTTTAACAACTCTGCAGGTTTTACAGGAACAGTTTGGTATTCTAGAAGCTGCGTGTCTGCTGAGAATAAATCACTCAGAGAAATGAAATCATATTCAGCAAACACAAATAGCTCCCCACGCAGATGATGTATTTAGCAGATGATTTAGTGAACTTTAATAGTCTGCCGTGTTTGTGGAGCGACGCTTTCAGCAGCAGAAACAGAATCATTTTCATAAACGTGACGCCGCCGCCTCGCTGGCTGGAACTTTACTGGCAGGCCTCCAATAAAAACAGGCTGCAGTCAGACTTTTATGATGTGTGGAAGTGAGGCTGCTGGACCAGGACCAGGGACCCCTCAGGAGGTCTTCCTCTGCTGGACCAGGAGCAGGAACCCCTCAGGAGGTCTTCCTCTGCTGGACCAGGAGCAGGAACCCCTCAGGAGGTCTTCCTCTGCTGGACCAGGAGCAGGAACCCCTCAGGAGGTCTTCCTCTGCTGGACCAGGAGCAGGGACCCCTCAGGAGGTCTTCCTCTGCTGGACCAGGAGCAGGAACCCCTCAGGAGGTCTTCCTCTGCTGGACCAGGACCAGGAACCCCTCAGGAGGTCTTCCTCTGCTGGACCAGGAGCAGGGACCCTCAGGAGGTCTTCCTCTGCTGGACCAGGAGCAGGGACCCCTCAGGAGGTCTTCCTCTGCTGGACCAGGAGCAGGAACCCCTCAGGAGGTCTTCCTCTGCTGGACCAGGAGCAGGAACCCCTCAGGAGGTCTTCCTCTGCTGGACCAGGAGCAGGAACCCCTCAGGAGGTCTTCCTCTGCTGGACCAGGAGCAGGAACCCCTCAGGAGGTCTTCCTCTGCTGGACCAGGAGCAGGAACCCCTCAGGAGGTCTTCCTCTGCTGGACCAGGAGCTTCTGCAGCAGAGTGAAGAATCCAGAACCTTCAGCCTCCTGATGGGAGAGAGAGGTTCTCTACTGGCTGAGAGAGAGAGAACCTCTCCAGAACAGACATGTCAGAGATGTTCTCTCCAGAAGAGACGTATGAGACATGAACTCAAAGTAAAGCAGGGAACAAGTCCATCCATCCATCCATCCATCCATCCATCCATCCATCCATCCATCCATCCATCCATCCATCACTCCATCCATCACTCCATCCATCCATCCATCCATCCATCCATCTATCACTCCATCCATCCATCCATCCATGAGTTTACAGTGTTTTTGTCTGAATCTTCTTCGTCTCACAGACCAAAGATAAACCGTCTCCTCTCCTCTCCTCCTCCCTGTCCTCCACCAGGACAGTCTTTCTGTCTGTCTTTTCGTCCTGGTGTCCAGAGGCCTGCAGTGACCCGTCTTCACGCTCCGCCGCCGCTCTGTGGATCTCTGGGTTACGTTTGCTCAGCGATGTGGTCGGATTCTCAATAATCGGATGAATAAATCTAAATCAGCCGGAGCTCAGATCCTGTTCCACCTCTCAGCTTCCTGCAGACAGAATAAAATGCAGGTTTCCTCTTCAGCTCTGCAGCAGCTGAAGCTGCTCAGCAGAGCTGTGTTCGCTGTCTGGGCTGGTCGTGACAACAGGAGGCTCCACTCAGAGAGTCTCAGCGTTTTTCCAGCCGTCTGTTTTCCTGACCTGCTCCGTTTTGTCACATTCTCTTCATTCATGATATTTTCCTCCACTGTGGACTTCCAGACTGATGAACTGTGTTTTAGCTGTTTTCCTTGAAGGCCTCCGCTGCTCGCTGTTTGTGCCGCTACGTGCTCAGATTAGAGGCAGAACTTCGCTGCAATTTGTATCAATATTAATGTCAGAATGTGTAATATACACAAAATACACAAAACACACAAAACACACACGGCCTTCTGCTCCGGCAAGACTGGAGCTCCAGCCGAGTCGGGTAATTCCTGAATAATGAATGAAGGAAGCCTGATGATGAATAAATCATCTTGTTACCTCTGTTGGTTCGTTCACTCCAGCTTGTGCGTCGCCGCGGCGCCGTCTTGGTCCGTATCAGCCGCCGAGCTTCACCTCAGGGGCCTTTCCTCCAGATCTGCTGTCGTCAGGTCGGTCTGGCCGAGGTCTGAGTGTGAAGAAGACCCGATCCGGGAACCGCCGCACGGCGACCCCACGGCGACCCCACGGCGCACCTCTGGACCTCCAGCTGTGCGGTCCGGTCCACATGTGGACCTATGATGGTCTGGCCTTGTCTGCTGGACCCTGTGGGACCGGTTCCGGGTCTGGTCCACCTCTGGTTCTGCTGGTTTTCTCTGGTTATCAAGTCTCTTCTTCCTTCTGGCTCCAGAACGTTCTTCCTCCGTTGTTCCTGACCTTCCAGAGACTCCCTGACAGACTGACGGAGCGCCGTGGTGAATCTGCAGCAGACTCCCTCTTCATTAGCAGTACCGGTGTTCGTCTGGACTGGACCCGGCGCCGTTCGCTCCGCCGCGCTGCGCCGTCGCCCGCTTTTCTCCAGATGTTTGATTTGAGCAGGAACTGAAGAAAAACAGAAGAACCTCTCCCGACCTGCGAGGTGCGGCGCCGTCGAGTCGCTCGCCAGAGAGCCTCTTCCCGCCGCTGATCAGTAAATATTGTGTGTAATGAGCCGTCGTCTCCCGCCGTTCCGCCGCGCCGTTAGCTTAGCGGCGGCGGCTCCTCAGCATGGACCCTGGGCTGTGCGCTGGTGGCGTGTTCGTGCAGTGGCTGCTTTCGGAGCCCTTCCCGGGGGACGTGTCGAGGCCGAGTCAATATTTCTGAGCATCGCCGCCGTGGGCTCTTCCCTAATGGCGCTCGGCGGCCGAGGCGTCGTGCAGACGGGGCGCGGCGGCGAGCCGGAGGGCGGCCGTGATGAGAGGCTGAGCCGGCTTCCTGCCTTTGTGATGCTGATGAGAGGCTGTGTGAGTCTCTGTGTGTGACGCCGTGCGGCGAAGACACACTTCATTGTCGTCTTTCATACGATAACAACAGGCTGATCTGTGGCTGAGCAGCGTCCGCCGCCTGGAAAAGCCTTTTCAGACGCCGGCGGATCAAAAGCCGGAGTTCTTCTATCGAGTTCCGCTGCTTTTTCCACAGAGTCGCTGCCTTCCTGTCTCTGCACGCCTTCGACACTTTGTTCCTTCCCCCGCGGCGCCGAGGGCGAGAATTCTGACGCTTGGAGGATCAGGGCGGCTGGAACGCTCCATTTATCAGAGTCTGAATTCATGACAAGTGAGGGTTCGAGGAGGCGGAGCCAGAAGCTGACCTGCTCCCAGGAGTGTGTGTCACGCCTCAGAGCGATCCTCAGTATTTTAGCTTTAAAGCGATACTTCGACATTTTGGCAAATTGGCCCATTTAGCGCAATTCCTTAGTCATTTCGAACAGCATCCTTACTTTTTTTGTGAGGGCGAGCTGTTGTTTATCCAGAGGCGAGTCGGGGAAGGTTTTCGGGACGGACACAATGGAAGTGGACGGTATTTTTGTTTAACCTTGCAAAAGCCATATTGACATGTGCAGCAGCGACTTGCTTCACATGTCAATCCAGGATTTCACTCGGCAAATCCGTTCGGGGAAGGAGGGACTCTTTGCGTTCATTGGCTGGAAGGACACAGTGCGCCCGCCTAACATCTTTAGTTTCAGCCAATCACTGCAAAGAAAAAACCTCTTGCTGATCGTTATCAAAGACGCAATAGAGGATTCATCCAAAACAGATTTAATCGCTGTCGGGATATCCATTGTTTTTGCTGGCCATGCTAATATTATTAGCAGTCCGTCACTTCCTGCTTCCGTCAAAGCTTGATGTCCCGCCCTAAACAACGCGTGATTGGTCCTGCCGAAAAAAATCAGAGCATGATTGGTCCGGCCGAAAAAAGTCTGATCCCGAACACATAAGGCTGGAGCGGTACAAGATGGATTCTCGTGGTGTGTGAGAACAAATACTGCGAGAATTCAGCTTGCTGGAAAGGTTAATTTTTGTTCCCCCTCGTCAAACTCATCAAATAGACAATCCAACAACCCCAAAACACTTTGGTGGACACGTTATAATCCGCACATTCACTACGCTGTGGAATATTAATGCAAAATGACCACATTGAGTTGTTTATGTGAAGATTGCTAAGACGGAACTACTTACTAAACATGGCGTCTGGGCGTAGTGATTTCAAAAGAAAAAGTAGTTCCCAGTATTTGCTTCAGTGTCGTAACACTACAGTATTATTTGTTGGTGTTCCACAGCGTAGTGAATGTGTGGATTATAACGTGTCCACCAAAGTGTTTTGGGGTTGTTGGATTGTGTATTTGATGAGTTTGACGAGGGGGAACAAAAATACCGTCCACTTCCATTGTGTCCGTCCTGAAAACCTTCCTGACTCACCTCTGGATAAACAACAGCTCGCCTCACAGAAACAGTCAGTCTGCTGTTCGAAATGACTAAATAATTGCGCTAAATGGGCCAATTTGCCAAAATGTTGAAGTTTCCCTTTAATATCACGTTTTCATCAGCAGGTGAGAGGAAATTATAGAAAAAACAACAGCTTGATTTTAATTGTCCCATAAAGACGTTTTTCAGTTGAGTTTTCCTTCCTGGAAAAACAAAACTGAAATCTTGAAGTCTGAGCGGCTGAGCTGTGGATGTGTTGATCTTCAGGATGTAGCAGGATGATCGGCCTCTCAAAACGCCGCCGCTCGGTTCCGCCGTTCCTCTGTTCCGCCAGCAGCTTCTCTGCCTGCCGTTCTGGATCCTTCTCTGTCAGAACCAGCTCCCCTCCAGTCCTGGACGCCGGTCCAGGCGGAGCTGTCCTCAGACCCTCGCCGTCCTCCGGCTCGGCGCCGCTCGCCGTGACGCATGGTTACCGGCTGCTGCTCCCGCTCTGCGATGGCGGCTCTCCTCTTGGTCCAGATGCCGATGGAGCCCGTTGATTGGTTGATCACAGCTGTTGTCTCCTGTCTCCTGACTGCAGCTCTGCCGCCGCCGCCGCCGCTCACTCATTACCTGCTCAGGTCGGGTTTTTATGGAGCGGCCGACAGTTGGTAGCAGCAGTTTGGACGACACTCGCTGAAATATGTGAAGATTCAACATTAGAAGTGGAGGGTGAGACATAACTCAAGGCTGACTCACTCTTCTTTAAAGGCAGTTTACATAACGGAACAGGATTTTCCCACAGTCCTCAGCGCAGGCTGCACAGGACACACCGAGTTCTGGCTTCTTTAGTTTGGACAAAATTAATTGAGGGTTTCTCATTTGACAGAATAATTTAAAAAAAAAAAAGAAAATTGCAGCACTGACTTGCTTCCTGCTGCGTCTCACTGCGCTGTCAGTCTCTTCAAAATAAAACTACATTGGTACAAAACTCTGACTGAGCCTGGAAAGATTCACAAAAAACAAAACAAAACGACATAAAATAGCAGAGCGACAAACATTAGAGTCTCTAACAGGGACTCATTCTGTGTGGAGCTTTAATCTGACGACACACACCGGCGCCGTGAGCTTTCACAACTCGCCGTTCGACCAGCAGGTGTGACTGTAGCCTTTTAAACATTTTTAAACAAATGAACATCAGACGTTCCCACATTTACATGTTATATTCACCTTTTTATTCTTTAACTGCTTTTAAAGTGAAGCATACCTGAAGAACTGTCAAAATAATGACACGTTTTTCTGGGTAACGTAAAAATTAGACAAGCTTTTTTTTTTTTTTTTTTTTTTTTTAAGTCTTGTAAACTGTGAGAAGAAAGCAACAAAACCAGGAAGGAAACGTTCTTTTCACAGAAGTCTGATTTTTCTGTTCTGCAGCTGTCAAGAACAGAAAAGTGTTGAGAAGAGAATAATGTCCAAAGTGTTGTTAAACCTCTGTGGAAAAGACAAACAACCATAAAAAAACTAAGTCTATAAAAGTTCTGAAATAAATCTTGCAGCAGCTGACCTTCAGTCTCAGAACTGCAAATCAAACCGGCAGATGATCGGGCAGCCCGGGGTCCTTTAAACCAGCAGGACTGACGTCTTCTAACAGGCAGAGTGATTCTGAACTCAGGAACCACAGCTTGACCCTCATGCACTGGAAAACCACAGGGTTTGTTTTATTTTGGTAGGAAGAAACAGGAAGTGGCGGAGCGGCGTCCGGGTGTTCTGCTGTTCTGACGCTCTGGAGATGGAACATGGACTGAAATGATTCCAGCAGAGCTCACTGTGGGATTTACCGGAGCAGCCGGCGGCGTTCCAGCAGAGGAAGGATCCTGTTCAGGGCGCTCAGCTGTTCAGGACTTCCTGTCAAAACAAACGGCCAGATTCTGTCCCTGAACCACAGTTTGACCCTCTTTCTCCGGCCAGATGTTCCTCCAGCTGTCGGCAGGATTTACTGTGAGAAAAGAAGAACATGTTTGTGTTGAATCGGTGGAACTCGGGTCGATGACCTTTATTTTGAAAGGACTGCAGCTGATGGTTGGTTCCCGTGTGGAGGTGGCGGTGACAGGATGATTCAGACGTTTGAACCTGCTTCCTGCAGACAGACCAACTTTTCTCTGCTGGAGTTCTGGTTTCCCTCCTCGGCTCTGGATGGACTTTTATTTTCATGGTGTCGTTCTGACTTCCTGCTGAGTTCTCATCTCTGCCGTCTCCGGCGGGTCTCCCACACTGCTGCCTTGGTTTTCATCACTCAGCTGCTTTTTATGAGACGCTTTTATTTCCTCCTCATTCGATGTGATCGGATGTTTCCTGAGTCTCTTCTCGGGACGCTTTCTGAATCATTTTATTTTATTTGGAGAAACGTTTTAATCTGACATGAGCGGCCGACAGACTTCATCACTTCCTGATTTATTTCTCTTTCTGTCAGGATCAGACCTGAATGTTAAAGCTGCTGGTTCCTCTCTGGACCCTCACTGGACCAGGACCCATGTGGTTTTGGAGCGGGACTCATGTGGTTTTGGAGCAGGACTCATGTGGTTCTGGAGCAGGACTCATGTGGTTTTGGTTGGACTCCGTCTCTTGTTGGACGGAGGCTTCAGTCCTTCCTGTCTTCCTCCCGTCGGACTGGAGGACAGAAACCCTCCAGACGGTCCGGCCTCCTCTTCATGACAGAGTCCTGCGGTCCGTCCCTCATCAGCTCCCGATCACAGCGACTCCGCCGCCGCCGCGTTAATGCACCGCTGGCAACGACAAAGAAGCTCCCAGGGTTTTAATCAGCACAGTGTGTGTGTGTGTGTGTGTGTGTGTGTGTGTGTGTGTGTGTGCGCGTGTGCGTGTACGTGTGTGTGTGTGTGTGTGTGTGTGTGTCATCATTAGCAGTAGTGTGAACTGGCCTGATATGTGTGTGTTAATATTTCGGAGGAGTCTTGCTGGAGCTGGAAGCTTCTGCAGCACAGTCAGCAGGGGAGTGTGTACCGGCCTCATTACCACACACACACACACACACACACACACACACACACACACACACACACACAGTATTGTGATTCACGTGGGGGGAGGTAGAACTCTGTGTTTGTGAAGCTTCTTCTTATTTCTGCTTCTTTTGCACATCAGTGGAACGTTTACTGGGATTATTCAGAACGAGAGAACATCATTCACTGTTCTGCCTCGTCTGTCCTCCACCCCTCCACCCCTCCACCCCTCCACCCCTCCTCCGCCCGTGGGCCCTGTGTGGCTGCAGGTGGATGACCTGAGGTGAAGCTGCTGTGTTTCATTGAATGAGTTCAGTTTAGCTGCAGAGCTGGAAATGATGGAAAGACTGAGAACAGATGAAAAGAAAACATTGAACTCCATCAGTATGTCTGAAGATCAATGAGACGTTCTGCTGGAGACGTGGTCACAGGCAGGACCAGGACCAGGACCAGGACCAGGAGCAGGGTCTCTGTTGCCTCACTTGGGACAGAGTCTGAGTGTTTTCAGAAAGGTGTGTTTCCGTCATTTCCAGGACGACAGGTGCATCATCTCCAGAGCGTCGAGCTCTCTGAGCCTCTGAGCGCCGTCCTCGGTTCGCCTGACGCCCAGAATGAAAACACGGAGAACAAAACGCTCTAAACATTAACAACGGAGAACAACGTGCCTGACGCCCAGAACGCCGCCACAGTTGAGCCTTTAACCGGAGCTGAGGGGACCGAGGCCTCGGTCGTCATGTGACTTGAGGCTCTTGACTTCCTGTCTGACGGCTCAGAGTCCTGCCGCTCCTCCGGTTCCTCGCTGGTCTGGAGTGGTTCCTGGTTCCAGTTCCTGGTCACAGTCTGGTCACGTTTCAGCCTGGAGCTGACCTCTGACCTCTGCAGTGACCCCTGGAGGCAGCAAACCGACCCCCAGCCTCCAGCCTTCTCCACCCGGGTTGAGTCGGGGCTCCAGTTCCTGTGAAAGAGGGACTGTGGGCTGTTTTAGTCCAGCTGTTTTCTGGCAGAGCGTTGAAGAGGTGAAGGACGGCGCTGCTTCCTCTGAGTCCGACCGTCTGGCTGTGGAACCGGCGGCTCTGCTGGGTTCTACCTGCAGCCGCCGCTCTGCAGGAGCTCTGCTCTGAACCCAGGAGAGGAGAACGTTCTCGCTCGGCTCCTGTGTTCCTGCAGACGGCAGTCACACCTCACATCAGGAGAACATCAGCAGACACGAACTTCTGTCAGAGCTCTGGCGTGTCTCAGGGACTTTTCCTCTGTGATGGATTCACAGTGAACAAGTGGAAGAATCTGGTAAACGCTGGAAAAGCAGCGAAGAGGCGTGAGTCCAGCAGAAAGTCCATGTTAACAGAGGTTTTTCTGAACGGGTTAAAGTGGTGTGTGTGTTATGGGTGGGGGTGGGGGGCTGGGGTCGTTCATGGCCGAGCTGCTCTCAGTCTTGTAACTCTTCTCGTCTCAGAGGTTCCAGTCATGGAAAATGTTTGTCAGGCTCCACTTCCCTGTGTGAGCGACGCGGTGCAGACCCCCCATCAGGACCCATCAGGACCCATCAGGACCCAACAGGCTCTGAGGAGGGCCGGGTGGGGGTGGGGGTCGCCGAACCCCTCCTCCCGCTTCACTTCCTCCTTTCAGACACTTCCTCTCACTGTCCTCCATCTTTTGGCGTGTTTTAGTTTCCGCTCTCGACAGTGTGTTTCTGTTGGATAAATGTGGATTTGAATTGAATTCATGGCAGAAAGCAGCTGAGCAGCAGCATGAACCGAGTCCAGGGAGCTGAAATCATTCTGCCACTCAGCAGCAGTGGAGTGGAGGAGCGGCAGCAGTGAAGCAGGGCTTCAGGAAACACTGGTCTGCATGCAAAGCTGGAAGCAGCCGGTGTTTAGTAGGAGTTAATCTGACAGCCTCCACACAATGTGCTCCTGCATCTGTAGTCCAGGACGCTCTGAATCCTGATGAGAAGGTTTCTGACGGCACAGCAGCTCCTCTCCTCTTCTTCACCTGCAGCAGCAGCTCCGTTTGGCTCCACCGTCACTTTCCATGAATATTCCTGACGGCAGATGAGTGTCTCTAATCAGCAACCGGCTGAGACAGAAGCTGTGACTGTGATTCATCCCCTCACCCACCTTCAGGAGGAAGAGGAGCTCCAGACAGCTCAGTCCATGTGGAACACTGAGTGATGAAGAGTGAATGTCCTCCTGCTGGGTGCTGTGTGGGAGTCTGCCTTATCCGACGGAACCGGCGCCGCTGGTCGGGGGGATTCTCATGAATATTGCTGAAAAGGAAGCTACAGCTCAGCACCGAACAATAACAGATTCATCAGTAATGAAAACATGAGCACAGGCAGCAGCGGGGCTGGAGCTGGACTCCAGACCAGGAGGAGGAACGTAGAACAGCAGCTGAGGCCCCCGGCCTGCAGACGCCCCCTGGTGGCCAGTCACTGCAGAGCAGGGTCAGCAAGAGGTCAGCAAGAGGTCAGAATGATGTAATCATGTGGCCACCATGATGTTCACATGAGGTCAGCATGATGTCAGCATGATGTCTGCATGAGGTCAGTGTGTTGTGTGATGTCACTATGATGTCAGCGTGATGTCATCATGTGGTTCAGCGTGATATTAGCATGTCGTCAGTGTCGTAATCGGATTTTTCTAAAGGAGCATATTTGGTTTTCTGAGACGTTAAAAGATTTGAGAAGCTGGAGAACCCGGCTGAGCCGCTCCCGGCTCCCAGGGTCTCTGTGGTGCTGCTGATCCGCCTCCCTCCGCCGGCTGCATTTCAGCAGGATGCAGTGAGAGTGATTCTGACGAGCCTCCGGCCGGGACCGTGAACGCCTCGCGTTGCGTTTGGGTTCTGAAACTGAGCAGGACAGCACAGCGTTGCAGCAGCTGAGCGCCGAAGCCGCCGTTCTAAAGGAGACCGACAGAGAACCTCTTCCAGGGTTCTGACTCTGCTGGCAGCGAACCTGGTTACTGGACCAGGAGCTGACCTGGTTACTGGACGGGGAAAGTTGTGGTCCTGGTCCTGGTCCTGGTCCAGAGTCTCCTGGGATGATACACTCTAAACATTATGAACAGAGAACTGGGTCCGTGTTCTCTGTTGTTACTGAGCTGAAGGTGTGTTTTAATGACGGCTGGATGTTTGAGTCCGATCTGGTCAGAGAGCTCAGGAACAGACTGGATGAGAGGAAGACGCCGCTTCTCCTCTCCTGATGGAGCTTTCAGGGAGAGTGAAGTGGAAAACGAGTCCATGAAGGGTTCAATCCCAAAACCAAGCAGCAGATCAAAAAAAAGAAAAAAACCCCTCTCCCCGGGTCAGAAGTGAGGGACGCTCAGGACAGAAAGTTTGCTCTGCTTTTCTGAAGCTGCTTACATCCAGACGGCAGAAACTCATCAGTCCTCAGAACTCATTTCATCGTTCTGGAGGAAAACGTCCTGAAATGCAAACTGGAAAAGAGTTTCTGCTGGAATGAGTTCCGTCTGGTTTCTCTGCAGAAACGCCGTTATTTCTAAACAGCAGGATTCTTTTACTTCATCTGCTTCCAGAGTCTGTAATGAAACGGACATTAAAGAGCCCGAAGACAAAGGAATCAATAAAGCTTTTAATAGACGGAGGAAGAGAAGCACCGGAGAGTTTCATAAACCAGAACCAGCTCCGTTCAGCTGATATTAAACCACTTCAGGTCCAGGTTCTGCAGCCAGGAGGAACTAAAGGAACCTTTATTTCCAGCTGATTGAATCTGGATCGATTTGGGAGAAAAGCTTGAAGCAGCAGGAGGAAGAGGAGCCAGAACCTGATGAGGAAGAGGGGACGGTCCAGAGAGGGGACGGTCCAGAGAGGGGACGGTCCAGAGGGGGGACGGCCCAGAGAGGGGACGGTCCAGAGAGGGGACTGTCCAGAGAGGGGACTGTCCAGAGGGGAGACTGTCTAGAGAGGGGACGGTCCAGAGAGGGGACGGTCCAGAGGGGGGACGGCCCAGAGAGGGGACGGTCCAGAGAGGGGACGGTCCAGAGAGGGGACTGTCCAGAGGGGAGACTGTCTAGAGAGGGGACGGTCCAGAGGGGGGACTGAACAGCTGATTGCAGTGTGGCTCGTTATCAGGCTTTCTGCTGGACTTGACCATGAATCTTCATGAGATTCAGGTGTGTTGAAGCAGGGAGAACAAGCAGGAATGTGGCCCTGGTATAGAGCATCTTCCTCCTCTATAGAGCGTCTTCCTCCTCCATAGAGCATCTTCCTCCTCTATAGAGTGTCTTCCTCCTCAATAGAGCATCTTCCTCCTCTATAGAGCATCTTCCTCCTCTATAGAGCGTCTTCCTCCTCAATAGAGCATCTTCCTCCTCTATAGAGCATCTTCCTCCTCTATAGAGCATCTTCCTCCTCTATAGAGCGTCTTCCTCCTCTATAGAGCGTCTTCCTCCTCTATAGAGCGTCTTCCTCCTCAATAGAGCATCTTCCTCCTCTGTAGAGCGTCTTCCTCCTCTGTAGAGCATCTTCCTCCTCTATAGAGCATCTTCCTCCTCTATAGAGCATCTTCCTCCTCTGTAGAGCATCTTCCTCCTCTATAGAGCATCTTCCTCCTCTATAGAGCATCTTCCTCCTGTATAGAGCATCTTCCTCCTCTATAGAGCGTCTTCCTCCTCTGTAGAGCATTTTCCTCCTGTATAGAGCGTCTTCCTCCTCTATAGAGCATCTTCCTCCTCTATAGAACATCTTCCTCCTCTATAGAGCGTCTTCCTCCTCTATAGAACATCTTCCTCCTCTATAGAGCATCTTCCTCCTCTATAGAACATCTTCCTCCTCTATAGAGCGTCTTCCTCCTCTATAGAGCGTCTTCCTCCTCTGTAGAGCGTCTTCCTCCTCTGTAGAGCATCTTCCTCCTCTATAGAGCGTCTTCCTCCTCTATAGAGCGTTTTCTTCCTCTATAGAGCGTCTTCCTCCTCTGTAGAGCATCTTCCTCCTCTGTGGAGCATCTTCCTCCTCTATAGAGCGTCTTCCTCCTCTATAGAGCATCTTCCTCCTCTGTGGAGCGTCTTCCTCCTCTATAGAGCATCTTCCTCCTCTGTGGAGCGTCTTCCTCCTCTATAGAGCATCTTCCTCCTCTATAGAGCATCTTCCTCCTCTGTGGAGCATCTTCCTCCTCTATAGAGCATCTTCCTCCTCTATAGAGCATCTTCCTCCTCTATAGAGCATCTTCCTCCTCTATAGAGCGTCTTCCTCCTCTGTAGAGCGTCTTCCTCCTCTGTAGAGCGTCTTCCTCCTCTGTAGAGCATCTTCCTCCTCTGTGGAGCATCTTCCTCCTCTATAGAGCGTTTTCCTCCTCTGTAGAGCGTCTTCCTCCTCTATAGAGCGTCTTCCTCCTCTGTAGAGCATCTTCCTCCTCTGTGGAGCATCTTCCTCCTCTATAGAGCGTCTTCCTCCTCTATAGAGCATCTTCCTCCTCTGTGGAGCATCTTCCTCCTCTATAGAGCGTCTTCCTCCTCTATAGAGCATCTTCCTCCTCTATAGAGCGTCTTCCTCCTCTGTGGAGCATCTTCCTCCTCTATAGAGCGTTTTCCTCCTCTGTGGAGCATCTTCCTCCTCTATAGAGCATCTTCCTCCTCTGTGGAGCATCTTCCTCCTCTATAGAGCGTCTTCCTCCTCTACAGAGCATCTTCCTCCTCTATAGAGCGTCTTCCTCCTCTATAGAGCATCTTCCTCCTCTATAGAGCATCTTCCTCCTCTATAGAGCGTCTTCCTCCTCTATAGAGCATCTTCCTCCTCTGTGGAGAATCTTCCTCCTCTATAGAGCGTCTTCCTCCTCTGTAGAGCGTCTTCCTCCTCTGTAGAGCATCTTCCTCCTCTGTGGAGCATCTTCCTCCTCTATAGAGCATCTTCCTCCTCTATAGAGCGTCTTCCTCCTCTCTAGAGCATCTTCCTCCTCTATAGAGCGTCTTCCTCCTCTGTAGAGCGTCTTCCTCCTCTGTAGAGCGTCTTCCTCCTCTATAGAGCGTCTTCCTCCTCTATAGAGCGTCTTCCTCCTCTGTAGAGCGTCTTCCTCCTCTGTAGAGCGTCTTCCTCCTCTATAGAACATCTTCCTCCTCTATAGAGCGTCTTCCTCCTCTATAGAGCGTCTTCCTCCTCTGTAGAGCGTCTTCCTCCTCTGTAGAGCGTCTTCCTCCTCTGTAGAACATCTTCCTCCTCTATAGAGCGTCTTCCTCCTCTATAGAACATCTTCCTCCTCTATAGAGCATCTTCCTCCTCTATAGAACATCTTCCTCCTCTATAGAGCGTCTTCCTCCTCTATAGAGCGTCTTCCTCCTCTGTAGAGCGTCTTCCTCCTCTGTAGAGCGTCTTCCTCCTCTGTAGAGCATCTTCCTCCTCTATAGAGCGTCTTCCTCCTCTGTAGAGCATCTTCCTCCTGTATAGAGCGTCTTCCTCCTCTATAGAGCATCTTCCTCCTCTATAGAACATCTTCCTCCTCTATAGAGCGTCTTCCTCCTCTATAGAACATCTTCCTCCTCTATAGAGCATCTTCCTCCTCTATAGAACATCTTCCTCCTCTATAGAGCGTCTTCCTCCTCTATAGAGCGTCTTCCTCCTCTGTAGAGCGTCTTCCTCCTCTGTAGAGCATCTTCCTCCTCTATAGAGCGTCTTCCTCCTCTGTGGAGCGTCTTCCTCCTCTGTAGAGCATCTTCCTCCTCTGTGGAGCATCTTCCTCCTCTATAGAGCGTCTTCCTCCTCTATAGAGCATCTTCCTCCTCTGTGGAGCGTCTTCCTCCTCTATAGAGCATCTTCCTCCTCTGTGGAGCGTCTTCCTCCTCTATAGAGCATCTTCCTCCTCTATAGAGCATCTTCCTCCTCTGTGGAGCATCTTCCTCCTCTATAGAGCATCTTCCTCCTCTATAGAGCATCTTCCTCCTCTATAGAGCATCTTCCTCCTCTATAGAGCGTCTTCCTCCTCTGTAGAGCGTCTTCCTCCTCTGTAGAGCGTCTTCCTCCTCTGTAGAGCATCTTCCTCCTCTGTGGAGCATCTTCCTCCTCTATAGAGCGTTTTCCTCCTCTGTAGAGCGTCTTCCTCCTCTATAGAGCGTCTTCCTCCTCTGTAGAGCATCTTCCTCCTCTGTGGAGCATCTTCCTCCTCTATAGAGCGTCTTCCTCCTCTATAGAGCATCTTCCTCCTCTGTGGAGCATCTTCCTCCTCTATAGAGCGTCTTCCTCCTCTATAGAGCATCTTCCTCCTCTATAGAGCGTCTTCCTCCTCTGTGGAGCATCTTCCTCCTCTATAGAGCGTTTTCCTCCTCTGTGGAGCATCTTCCTCCTCTATAGAGCATCTTCCTCCTCTGTGGAGCATCTTCCTCCTCTATAGAGCGTCTTCCTCCTCTATAGAGCATCTTCCTCCTCTATAGAGCGTCTTCCTCCTCTATAGAGCATCTTCCTCCTCTATAGAGCGTCTTCCTCCTCTATAGAGCATCTTCCTCCTCTGTGGAGAATCTTCCTCCTCTATAGAGCGTCTTCCTCCTCTGTAGAGCGTCTTCCTCCTCTGTAGAGCATCTTCCTCCTCTGTGGAGCATCTTCCTCCTCTATAGAGCATCTTCCTCCTCTATAGAGCGTCTTCCTCCTCTCTAGAGCATCTTCCTCCTCTATAGAGCGTCTTCCTCCTCTGTAGAGCGTCTTCCTCCTCTGTAGAGCGTCTTCCTCCTCTATAGAGCGTCTTCCTCCTCTGTAGAGCGTCTTCCTCCTCTGTAGAGCGTCTTCCTCCTCTATAGAGCATCTTCCTCCTCTATAGAGCATCTTCCTCCTCTATAGAGCGTCTTCCTCCTCTGTAGAGCATCTTCCTCCTCTGTGGAGAATCTTCCTCCTCTATAGAGCGTCTTCCTCCTCTGTAGAGCGTCTTCCTCCTCTGTAGAGCATCTTCCTCCTCTGTGGAGCATCTTCCTCCTCTATAGAGCATCTTCCTCCTCTATAGAGCGTCTTCCTCCTCTATAGAGCGTCTTCCTCCTCTATAGCGCGTCTTCCTCCTCTATAGAGCATCTTCCTCCTCTGTGAAGCATCTTCCTCCTCTGTAGAGCGTCTTCCTCCTCTATAGAGCGTCTTCCTCCTCTATAGAGCATCTTCCTCTTCTATAGAGCGTCTTCCTCCTCTATAGAGCGTCTTCCTCCTCTATAGAGCGTCTTGTCTGATCGTCTCTCATTGGAGGAGTGATTCTGCCGGATCGATGAGTTCTGATTGGTTCTGGAGCCGTGTTCCTCGTCCCTCAGTGGGTTCTGGCTCTTGTGTTCTGAGCGTTCTCCTCTCCGCCGTCCTGCAGCCAAGCTGCCGACTCTCCGTCTTGATGGACACTTTTGTTTACTGTAATTAAACTGACGCCTCAATTTTTTCCTCCCATGATGCTTTGAGGCCAGACTGCAGCGAGCAGCGGCTTCAGTGATGTGGTGGGGTTCTTCCCTCCCTGCTGGGTTCCTCTGGAGAACAGAACCACTCAGCCTTTCTTTCTCTGCGGCGCTCGCTGCTTCTTTTCCGTCTGGCCGGCTCTCCTTCCCTCACGCCGAGTCGCCGCCCTGCTGGTGGCTCCATTAAAACGGCTTTGATTGGCTCTGAGGAGCAATCAACCAAAACCTCATTTCTCTGAAAGGTGGAGGCTCGGCGGGGCGGGAGGAAGAACTGTCCTCATCAACAAGCAGACGGCGGCGGCGAGGCGGCGGCGGGCGGATTCAGCAGAATCACAGCCGTGAGAAACTCGCTGGAGTGAAGGGAAGCGTCAGGATGGAGGTGAAGGAGGATTAGAATCAGTCATCTCTTCACTCTCGTCCCTCGCCATGACGCAAACTGGAAGGACGTAGAGTGACAGTCCTGTTTTTCCTGCCGCAGTTTTCTGCCGCTTTCTATCCTCCATCACGCCGCCGGCGTCTGCAGCTCTGCCTCCAACGTGAAGCAGGTTGAGCCGCCGCCGCCGCCGTGACCACGGGCTTTTACTGCAGCGGGATGAGAGCGAGACGCTGTGAGACGCTCAGCGGGTCGTCCTGCTGTCCTGCTGTCCTGCTGTCCTGCTGTCCTGCTGCCGGAGACTGTAGTCAGTTAAAGTCCACTGATGAATTTTTGATGCATCTTTCTGCTCGAGGTGAAAAATAAACAATCAGGCCCAGAAAGTGGACCGGTGTGAACCGGATCAGGAAACGCGCCGAGCAGTGAAAACGTGTTGAACCGGAGAACAGGGAGAACCGGAGAACAGGCGGCGTGGGAGTGGCTCCTGGCTGTGGATGTGTTCCTCCTCAGGTCAGAACCAGGTGAATGAGTCTTATTCGACAGTTAAATGTTGTCAGTCGGCGTTTTTCCGACTCGGCGGCGGCGGAATGTGCTGAGAGGCGGCGCTCCGCTCGGCTGTCAGAGTCCAGCCGTTTCCTGGATTCTCTTTGATGTAAAGCTCTATCAGGCCGCTTCGCCGCGGCCCTGAAGGAGAATCCTTTCTGTTTCCTCCGCACTAAAACGTCCCTCTTTGCGTTTGTTTGTGTGTTTCTGCATAAATCAGCAGCTGATCATTACAGAATCATGCCAGGTTGTTGGGAAGCGTCTAATTCGGAGCGGTGAGGTGGAATATGGCGCGGCGGCGAGCGGCCCGAGACGTGCGGGGATGAGCGGCGCCGGGCCGGGCCGGATGGAGCTTCTGCTGTCAGTTTGCCTCCGAAATCGACTCATTACAGGATAACAGCCGTCAGACCTCTGAACAGTTCACATCCTTTCACTGTGAAGTTGAACAAATCCCCCTCTGTCCTCCGGCGGGTCGGATGAGGCTCAACAAGAGGAATGAGAGCAGCGCCCCCTGCAGGGCGTCGCTACAGAGGCTGATCATGAAGAGTTAAACCGTGATGAGGATTCCATTTCATCTGGAGATTCCGTCACAGCTCAGGTCTTCATTTAGCATCTTTAACAGCCAGAGACTCATCAGGAGTTTTTTTTCTTCCTCGCCGTCTTCAATCCGGTCGGAGCGAGCAAACGCCCGAGGAGGACGCCTCGCAGGAGAGCAGGAAGGGTCTGCATGAGGGAGGAGTTCAGAGGAGTTCAGGCAGAGTTCAGGAAGTCTCCACCAAACCGATCAGCACTGCAATGCAACCAATCAACAAATCTAACAAATCTAGAAATCAATAAATCCATGAATGAGCAAAGAACAACTCAGCAAACCCAGCAAATCAGTAAATGAACTACTCAACCCCAGTGTTTCCCCTCGGACTGGCCCCCTGGGGGGGCGGTTGTTTTCGCGTCGGTCGTTGTCAACGTCGTACAAAAACTCGAAATAAGGAATTTGAGTCATAATATGTTTTAATCACAATATAACATACATACATAATACTGAAAAAATCTAAAAAAATAAATGATAATAAAAATAAATGACATTTGGATCAAAAAATGAACAAATCTGAAAGGAACAATAAGGGTGTTTTCAGGACTATTGTCCACAAAGTGTGCAGCTTTTGTCCCTGCAGTGAATCTTCCTGGGCTTCTGAAGAACATCTCCTCTTGATATGCGAAGTCCGAAACGTCTGGCCCATTTATCGAGATCCGCAGACATGCTGCTAGCTGGTCCCCTTGCAGCCTGTTGCGGATGTTTGTCTTGACCTGCAAAGGCATTAACGGTCAGGCTTCAGAAGTGATAGCTGATTGCTTAAAATAGCTGCAAATCCTATTGTGAAAAGTATTTTATTACCCTGTTCAGGGTTGAGAAGTTCCTCTCACAGTTTACACTGCTGACCGGCACTGTCAGGGCAATGGAGGCCAGCAGGCTCATGGTTGGGTACAGTACTCCAAACTCCTCAGATTTTAGGACAGTTCAGACTGTATGGTCAACTGCGTCTTGCTCTGAAAATGTTATCAACAAGATATCAGTAACACACTAAAGTGTCCTTGATAATGTCGTGTGAAAACACGTTCTTACGTAACCTTAAGTGGACCAGAGACCACTTGCTCCTTGAAGGATTCCCATTCTTCAAGGACAGTGTCAAAATCAACACGGGGACAAAACGTCTCCTTCAGTGTCCGTAGTTCAGTGTGTGCAGCGTCATCAGGGAGTGTCGCTGCTTGTGGACCGAGTTCCCCAAATGCAGCCACGACTCCAACTTCACAGAACCGCCTGTCAAGATGGCCAATGAGGCCGACAGCTGCCTCAGAGGCTTCAGGATGTTACACTGGTCGGTAAAAATAAAAACAGTGAATAAGCATAATGTTAATATGTCAAATTCTCAGTAACGAGACAAAACGAAGCAACCACCGCCTTCGACCCTCACATCCGGCAAGAAAAACTCCAAAAACCCAGTGGGAGAAGAAGAGATCTTGGGGAGAACCACAGTATGGAGGGATCCCTCTCCCAGGGACGGACAGCTTTGGCAACAGCTAGCATGAGACAATAAGAAGTAAAGCCTGGGACTATGTTGAAAAATGAAAGTAAAGTATTAGTATAAATAAAACTGTGCAACATCTAAATTGAACTTATATCTATAATGTCAGCCAAAAGCCACATAATCACACCTGTGATGGAAATCGTTGCCGGTACTGCTGTCAGTCTCCTGCAACATCCCCTCCTCTTCCTCTTTCTTGTTCTGCAGTGATGGAAAAAGCTCCCAGTCCAGGAGGGTCATCCAAATTCCTGGTGAGCTTGCTCAGGTGGGAGCCAAGCTGATGCCCACCAGAATCTTTTATGCCCTTTATTAAGGCCAGGGTGACAGGGACCTGGGAGAATAAGCACACTGACTCATGTGAACAGATTAATGGTGGTACCCTATGTTTTTGCCAAATAAACGTGAAGATAAAACATAGCAGCTGAGCCGAGCTATTTAAGTTACCTGCTCTTTGACTGCCTCCTTTTGGAAGAGTTTCAAGAGGCGTGCCAGGTGGGGGAGCTCATCAGCTTGCAGGTGAAGGGCAGCAATGAAGCGATAGGTGGCAAGGAATGAATAGAGTCCCTTAGCAGTAGGACACGTGTGGGTCTCTACTTCGTCTGCTGAGGCACCCAGAACAGCAGGTATATTTTTTATGAGGTGTTTTACTGCTTCATGTTGGGAGAGCCATCGTGTGTCCTTTACTTGCTAGTCAATGACAGAAAATAGAGCAGGTAAAAAATGTATATAAATGCAAATAAAGTATTCACATATGTTAATTTAGAAATAACTTGCCTTCACTTTCAGCTCACACACACCGAGAACCTCTGCAGCGGCTTTCAGAGAAGAAGAGCGAGGAGCAGCTGTTCCAGGTGGTCTCTACCTGGAGCCCTGTAAGGCACCGATTCAGATGCTTCCTTACAGGCTCGACACTTAAGAGCCATGGCCATTCATCTGAAAGCTGCTTTGCAACTCAATTTTGTCTTCCTATAAAATACATTTATTTATTAGAATTTAAGAAGAAACCAAAAATACAAAACGGTTTCTTCAAAAAATAGGATCTTTCATTGAATGCCAAAATGTCAGCATTTAACTGTGTAGGCAATATAGTTATACTGAGGTCATTTTAACAAGAGCACTTGCATGGGCTCTGCATTGAAATAAATAAAAAGAAAACTGGAGAAAAAAAAACGATTTAAAAAAAATCCCACATACTAGATCAAATTTAAATGGGTTCAAATCCCACAAAGATCAAAGTTCAGCACCAACAAAACACGCAACGTAAGTTTCATTTTCACTTTTATCATATTTGCCCTCTTTATTTCATGTTGTACCTTATATCAGCCTTTTCCTTTTTCCTTTTCTGATAGTTCGGCCGAGGGCATCATGGCAGAAGGCGAGGATGTGTTTCACCGTTAAAGCGCCGCGGTGTGGGATTCTCGTGGCGCCGGGAGAGATCCGATCGGCGGGGAGAGCGAGCGTTCTCCGGCTGGGGACTCTTCTCTTCTCTCACGCTTCTCATTTGTAAGAGAATGTTGACTGTAGTCTGTGCTACAGCGCCAGTCCTCCTGGTGGCGACTGTGTGTATTACACACGTCCGGTAAAAATGGCGGAGGGACAGAAAAAAATGAAACTCGATGTTGCGATTTATTATTTTTCACATCGATTGAAAATATAAAATCGAATTAATTCGATGTATCGCCCAGCCCTATGTGGCACCTGTCATTACAGCAGCACCATCGCTTCCAAGGCCAAAGATGCAGTGTGTGGGGACGCCCTTCATCTGAACCATGTTTCTTACTGCTGCCACTATGGAGTCTGCTTTCCCCTCAGTCGGGCAAATCAGAGCCAGGAATTGGCAGAAGACCTTCCCCTTGTTGTCCAAGTATCTGCAGTAATAATGTCCATATGATACATTTAATGCATTTCAGTTATCTGTATATTGGTCAATTGAATGTTACACTTTGAGTAGCCTACCTGACACGGATGTCTAGTTGTCTGCACACTGCGACGTCTGTGGTCTCATCAATCTCTAAGCCTATGGCACGTGACTGAGAAATGTCTCTCAATCTTCGCTTCTCGATGATGGCGGCAACAGTTCCCAGCATTTCGTCAATTATTCTGTGTGATCTATAGTTAGTGCTTTTTCCAATCTAAAAAAACTGTTGGAAAGGTTAACATTCAAAACGTTTGACAATTAAATGCAGTATTAATGAAGATTTATGCAAGAAAAATTAAATATATGGCTCACATAAGACATAAGAAAACAAAAAATATGCTAACATGTACAAAAGAAACTTGCGTTGAGCTTGTCAAAATAAGTGCAGTCCAAAACATTAGCCAGTGGCAGTCAGGCTGGGTAGTTTGTGTGGTGGGCGATGTCATGTTTCATGAGCCAGTACAGGCACTGAATGCCCCACCACAGCCTCGTGCTCCAGGACAACTGTGGGCTCAAATGCAGCAAGGAGGGTGTGGCCTGAAGTGACAGCATCAGCATATTGATCGAATCATAAAACAAACAATTCTACCTGCTGTCAGACTTGAGTGGCGCTGACAGGTCAGGTGTGATGGTCAGACGCCATGTGTTTATCAGGTTTGTCCTTTCTGTAAGACTGGCAGGGAGACTCAATAAATGGGTCTGGTTTCCTCTCACTACTGCTGTTTTGTGCTGTCGACATATTTGACAGAACATTCCTACCAAAACCAAAAAAAGAAAATTGAAACAATCTCCTATTCATTATCTATGAACTGTATTCTATCTATTTACTTCATAATTAATTTACCTTATCTTAAATAATGAATGTAATTATCTATCTATCTACCTACCTACTAGGGATGCACATGGTTAACCGATAACAGGAACTTTGACTGGTTAATACCATCATAATTCTTTTTTTTTAAAGCTCCAGCTGGAGCGGAGCTCTCCACAGAGCCATGCGTCTTCATGCAGCTGGCATAATATTACAAATACTAATGATCAATCAATCAATCAATCAATTTATTTTTGTATAGCCCAGTATCACAACAACAGTTGCCTCAGAGGGCTTCAAGATGTTACATTGGTCGGTAAAAGTAAAAACAGTGAATAAGCATAATGGTAATATGTCAATATTTACAGTAACGAGACAGAACGAAGCAACCACCGCCTTCGACCCTCACATGATGGCGCTGCAGACGACACCTTAAAGGTTGTATAGAAGATCTTTATTACTAACAAAAATGAATTAAAGCTAAAGAAATGGCGTTACTAAGCTGCAGCAGCCTTGTTTTCATCGTGATCAAAAAAAAGAAAATAAACAATCAACTCTGGAGGTTGTAAAACCAACATTACTTTAGCCAATCAATAAGGAGGTAGCCTCCTTATCTATTGGTTTTCCAACATGTCAGTCAACCTCTCTACATTTGTAGCGTAGCTGTCCTGCTCCTACGCCCTTTTCGTCAACAGCAGCATTTCAAAAAGGACTAACTGCCACTGGATTTCTCTCTCCGTGGAAAATCCTCTGTACAGCCTTGAAGTCACTGAGTGATTCCAGGTGCCTTCATGTTGTACAGTACAGGAGGGTGTGTTTCTTTGAGCACATTCACGCATGTGGCAGAAAACCGGCGTTATATTGAATATTATTTTTTATAGAATCAGAATCGTCTTTATAGATCCGAATCAGATCATTGAGTCTTTATTGATTTAGAAGAACTGATCAGTTCAGGTTTGGTTTCACATTCAAACTTTCGACCTTCTTCAGGAGAAACTCATCAGTTTGATCTCAGAGCTGGAGGATCGATTCAGTAAAGTTTGGTTTGACACTAAATCAATCCTCCAGGTTTCAAATCAGTGACTGAGCGCCGGCTCCAGCCTGGACCACAGAGGTATTGGTGTCGCCTCCGGCCTCGCCGGCGCCGTCAGCCGCTGAAATACCATCTGAGGAGCCGGGAGCCGGAGAGCCGGAGAGCCCGGCTGGCTGGAGGCTGTGCTGGCAGAGCCATGAAGGAAACACGGTGTGTGAACATCTTCCATACGAGACGAGGAGGAAGTGAGGTCTGGACAGGAGGTGAATTGTGGGAATATTTTTATGTTCATGGAACCTTTCAGGCCTGTTGGCTCAACAACACTTCAAGTAAATCACATCGGTTTAGTTTCACTGAAGTTAATGAACCAAGTTGGATTATCAGCTCTGAAGCCAGCAGGAGGACGGAGACGGGTTCCTTCCTCCCTTCCTCCCTTCCTCCCTTCCTCCCTCCCTCCCTCCCTCCCTTCCTCCCTCCCTTCCTTCCTTCCTCCCTCCCTTCCTTCCTCCCTTCCTCCCTTCCTTCCTTCCTTCCTTCCTTCCTCCCTCCCTCCCTCCCTCCCTCCCTCCCTCCCTCCCTTCCTTCCTTCCTTCCTTCCTTCCTTCCTTCCTTCCCTCCCTCCCTCCCTCCCTCCCTTCCTCCCTCCCTCCCTCCCTCCCTCCCTCCCTTCCTCCCTCCCTCCCTCCCTCCCTTCCTTCCTCCCTCCCTCCCTCCCTCCCTTCCTTCCTTCCTTCCTTCCTTCCTTCCTTCCTTCCTTCCTCCCTCCCTCCCTCCCTCCCTCCCTTCCTTCCTCCCTCCCTCCCTCCCTCCCTTCCTTCCTTCCTTCCTCCCTCCCTTCCTTCCTCCCTCCCTCCCTTCCTCCCTCCCTTCCTTCCTTCCTCCCTTCCTTCCTTCCTCCCTCCCTTCCTCCCTCCCTTCCTTCCTCCCTCCCTCCCTTCCTTCCTTCCTATTGAGGTTGACTGTTCAATAAAATGTTTATTTCACTGCTTCAGAATCAGTGATGAAACTAAAATACTTGAAGAGTTTAAAAATGACAGAATGAATAACTTCCAGAGTTCTTGGAGGTTCTGGTCTCCTGAGCTCTTCCAGCTGCTTCCTCCAGACAACTCAAAGAAAGAGCGCTGTGGGACCACTCCAGACCAGGTTCTGGGTCTGGCTTGATCTCTACTCTAGAACCTTCCTACTGACAACAGAACAGCAGGACAGTCAGACTACAGTCAGAACAAAACTCCGATAAAGACTCCCTTCTCGCCAACATGGCTCCCTTGTATGAGATAAGCCCCTCCCACTGGACGTGACACAGACATAAACCTAATAAAAAGAATCTTTATGACCAATAAAAAGAGAATCATATGAAACAGCAGTAGAATGGAAATAGAAATCCACTCATTAATATCACACATCCCCCAGTTCAGAACTCTCTCTTAAAAACAGGAAATGCTCACATAATTGGCCCATGATGCAATGCAGCTGGTCAGGGGGCCCCGATAAGGCGGAGTCTGTAGGAGCGGCTCTGATTGGCTGCATGGAGCTCTGAGTGCAGCAGGGAGACAACATGGCGTCTGGTGGGTCTGTGAAGGAGGAGAACCTCAACGGAACCACTGAGCCGTTCTAGGGAGAACCATGGTGAGGTTCTGTGAGGCTCAGAGAACCAGGAAGGAGAGAGAGTGTTTCTAAACAGTTGCACTCTGGGAGCTGTTTTCATAAACGTGTGTTTTCAGTCGCTCTCAGACTGTTGAGAGGAAACACTCAGAAAGTTTCCTGTTTCCCTGGAAGCTCCTGAGGAGCTTCAGGAGCTTCACCGTCATGATCTGATCCCTGAGAACGGCGGCGACTCGGAGCGAGCTGCACTTCCTGGTTCATGTCAGATGAAGTCCAGATGTGTGGCGGCCGGGTCCAGGTCCAGATGTGTCACGGCCGGGTCCAGGTCCAGATGTGTGGTTTCTCAGGTCTTCCTCCTGTCTGGCTGCAGATTGTGGCTTTTCTCTCACTGAAGCATCGTTGTTGTTGTTGTTGTTGTTGTTGTTGTTGTTGCGTTGTTGCGTTGAGACGCCAGCTTTGCGTCGTCCTCAGAACCTGACGGCTGGTTTCCGTGCACGTGAGCGCGCCCTGCCCTGCCTGTTGTGTCTTGCCGGATCGTTCCGGGCGAACACGTCGTCGTTCCGCCGCCGGTGTTGGATTCCCGGCCGCCGGCGCCGTTATTTACAGGAGCTAACAAGGCGAGGACGGGATTTAGTGTCCTGAACGTCCCGCCGGGTTTGAAGAAGCAGGATTTAATGAGCTCCCTGTCAGGTTTGGGCGTCGCGCCGCATTAATATGCATGGATATGTATAAACATCTCCTTCTCACATTCAGAGGATTAGCAGCTGAGTCTGGTTCTGGTTTAGAACTGCTGGAGGAGGAGAGTTTCTGGCTCTGCCGGGGAGAAGTGTTTATCATCGTTATTATCATGTTCTGGGGGAAACCACTCCGAGGTGGCGTCGGTACTCAGAAGGCAGCAGTGGTTGAAGCGCTGCTCCTCTGTGGCCTCCCATCATTCCTCCCTCTGGATTCACATGTTGAGGCCGTTTGGAGTCGGCTGCTGCCCGGCGAGTCGCCGGCTCTGAATTCATGTTCTCCGACTGTCGGTG
This sequence comes from Salarias fasciatus, assembly GCF_902148845.1. NCBI lineage: Eukaryota > Metazoa > Chordata > Actinopteri > Blenniiformes > Blenniidae > Salarias > Salarias fasciatus. The sequence goes on along the minus strand of NC_043763.1, from coordinate 25,996,125 downwards.
TGGGCGGAGCTGCAGGGGTCAGCGGTGGCCTAAAGGTCAGCGCCCAGAGCTCGGTCCAAGATGGCCGCTGCTCTAAAGACAAGCCAGGTCCCTGCCTCGGCGCTCGGCCGCCGCCATGGAGGGACAAACGGCCCAAACAGGACCAAACAGGACCCAACGTTCTCAGCTGCAGCTTCACTGAGTCCTCGCTCGGCCTGCTGAGCTCTCTCTCCTCCTTCACTCCGGGCTGCGTTCTGTCACGGAGAGAGAAATGATCCGGAACCCGACTTTACAGAACGTGTTGCAAAATGATGTGAAATCAATCCTCCACCGTCCGGAGCGGTCCAAGGCTGCCTCAGTGGAGATTTCAACACTTTAAACATCTTTCATTTTTTGCTGCGGACTGTGGTGGACTGGCTGGTAGGGGTTAAAGGTCAACAGTCCCAGATTGAGTGGCAATATGTGGCAGGAGTCGGAAAAGAGAGCGGTCACTGTGTGGTCCTACGAGGAGGAAGGAGGAGGAGAGAGATGCTTCCTGACAGTCAGCAGCTTTCACTATGGCAGCTTGGAATAGTCGTCTCCTCCTCTCCTTGAGTCTTTCTTGACCTTGCTAACATTCTTCCCTGTGGATTTCCTTTTCTTCTTCCTCCTCTTCCTCCTTGGTGATCAGCCGACATGCAGCACCAGCATCCGTCCTGCAGTCCAGGGAGCTCCCTCTGCTGGGGGGAGTTCTCCTGGATCCTGGAGGAAACTGAGCAGCAGACCATCTGTGTCGATGCAGCGTGAACACAACCAGTCCAGAGTGGGTTCAGTCCATCCAGTCAGAGTCCAGCAGCAGAACCAGCACAGGTCCTGATCGGTCGGTGGATCAACGGTGAAACCGATCCTGAACCCGAAGCAGCATCTCCAGTCTCACCTGAGCTGAAGGCAGCTTTGACCAGCGCAGTGTAGAGGCGAGCACTGCTGGGTCACAGTGAGGCCATGCTGGCTCTGGTCTGCATGTTCTCCCTCAGCACGCTTTATCTGCCGTGTGGTGTTTTCCTCTGGTGGACTGGAGAGACGTCATGGTGTCTCTGGATTTGAGCCGAGACGGCGGCCCGGTCCTGGAGGAAACATGGCGGACGCAGTGGAGGAAACATGGCAGACGCAGTGGGTGGGCGGAGCAGGTTGGAGGATGAAGTCTGGAGTTCCTGGTCCTCCCTGTGTTTCATCGTCTGTGTTTCTTCTCAGTCGTGTTAAAGGCTGAAATACGGGACGTGAGTGCTGAAGCTCCCAGAGGACTGGACCCTTCAGGGACCCTTCAGAGACCCTTCAGGGACCCTTCAGGGACCCTTCAGGGAAACGGCTGCCGTCATGAAGCCAAGGTGCTGTTTTAAATGATCGTTGTCAGCAGGGGGCGCTGTGACTCATTATTTGTGCTTTGAAGACGCTTCCTGCTCGTTTCAGTCCAGGAAATAAAGAAGTGCTTCACTCTCCACTCTCTGAGGCTGTTGGACTAAAGGATGTAAATTCCCTCAGTTTTCAGACTCTCCACTCCGTCTTGTCTGAGGCAGTTATTTGCATTAAAATCCTGGATTACAGTTTACATAACACTGATTTTTGGCAACTGCTTCACCTGCGAGCTGAGAGTGTTCTCCCACTGGAATCCAGAGACAGCAGAGTGACGGAGGCAGAGTGACGGAGGCAGAGTGGCCGCTCACTGACGAACCTTTAGTTCTGCTGCTCGCTCGACCACGACTTGTGGGAGAGATCACATGGACGCTTCGCACCGTCGGACTCCGTCAGCCGGTGACGTGCACGCTCCCAAAAACTACAACCGGATTCCAACGACGGCTTTTATCTTTTAATAGGTGAGTAGTTTCACACAAGCTGATAGAAATATATTGATATAGATATATAAAAATACTTTTTCTTGCTTGATTCCTTCCTGCTTCATGACAAAAACCAAACATCGTAGCTCAGCCTGCAGACCGCGGCTCGTTTCAGGTGCTAACGCTAATCCAGCTGCTGTGGAGGCGGCTCAGGGTGGACAATAGTTCAACTTTATTCATCAGAAAAACCGTTTAATCAGACCTCAAAGCCATGGAACACATTTCTGGTCTGTTCTGGACGCCAGACGTTTCGCCGGTTTTCACTTATTCAGTTCAGCTCAGCTGTTTTCTCAGAGGAGACGTTCAGAGAATCCCCGCTTCCTCTGAGGGGGGCAGCGTTTAATACCCCTGATGGCCTGAGGGGGCAGCATTTAATACCCCTGATGGCCTGAGGGGGCAGTGCTTAATACCCCTGATGGCCTGAGGGGGCAGCATTTAATACCCCTGATGGCCTGAGGGGGCAGTGTTTAATACCCCTGATGACCTGAGGGGGCAGCATTTAATACCCCTGATGGCCTGAGGGGGCAGTGTTTAATACCCCTGATGGCCTGAGGGGGCAGTGCTTAATACCCCTGATGGCCTGAGGGGGCAGCATTTAATACCCCTGATGACCTGAGGGGGCAGTGTTTAATACCCCTGATGGCCTGAGGGGGCAGTGTCAGCCTGGAACCAGAGCATCCAATCATTGAACCATTTTCAAAAAGTTCCATCTGAGGCGGTTCCAAAAAGTAGCGTCCTCAGTGGCTCCGAGCAGCGGATGGTTGCCGTGGAAACGGAGCATCGGTTCCACGTCAGGTAAACACATGCAGAGCCAGCTGTAGCCTGAGAGCTCAGATCCATTCAGGGTGTTTTTCTTTTTTTGTGATTAACATTTTATTAAGTTTTCCAGTACATCACTCCAGATACACCACAAATCTCAACAATTTCACTTCAGTATCATAGTAGAGCAGTGGAAGAACAAAAATTGAAATACAAATTAAAATAAAATAAGATAAAATAATAAAATAAAAAAATATATGTAAATAAAATTAAATAAAATAGAAAAAGAGGGGAAGGGAACATCTGGCTGGCAATTGTCTGTAACATGGAAACTATTTCTCACCCAGTGACCAGATACTCTCCTTCGCTCATCCAGTTCTGACCTTGAGGTTGGTCTCAGGGTGTTTTTCTCTTTCTGTCACTTGATCGGGACAAACGTTCAATAAACGGCTCCATAAAGCGCCGTTTATGAGCGCTGGGAGAAGATGTGGCGTCTGCCCGGAGGCCGTCGGGCAGAACCCGGCGATGAAGGCAGGAGGAGAGCGAGGAGGCCGAAGCACCTGGAGGTCAGCGAGGAGAGCTTCAGGAGCAGAGAGGAGGACGGCGGCGCCTCAGGACGGCGGCTAATGAGCAGCGGCGGTCTGTGGAAAATAATCCTTCATTAACTGAACAACAGAAACAGCAACTCATGGAAAATCCAAGAATTTCTGGAACCAGAGGGTTTGGCGCCAAACGTCTGGGTCTGTTTAGAACCTTCATTCATCACGACGTGGAAAACAGGAGCTCTGCTCGCCTCATTTCCTCCTCTACACCTGTGAACTCAGATCTCTCTCCTGGTTTTCTCTTCAAGATGAATTCAAACCTTCATGAGTTCCATCAGTTTTTTTTAAAGCTCAGGAGAAGTTCTCTGCTCCTGATGGAGGGAGGGATGGATGGATGGAGGGAGGGATGGATGGATGGATGGATCCTCCTCTCGTCCTGCAGCTCGTTATCTGTTCCTCCGTCTCCACCTGCTCTTCGTCCACACCTGTCTTTCTGAGAGGCGGAGTCTCTTCCAGCTCCACTGATGGAATAAATGACGAGCTGCAGAGCTGCTGTCTCTGTTCTGCTCATATTCTGGCCTCAACTGTTGACTTCCTCCTCCTCCTCCTCCTCCTCCTCCTCCTCCTCCTCCTCCTCCTCCTCCTCCTCAGTCCGGTGTTTCTCTCAGCTGGTGTTCTGTGGACGTCCCGTCATGATGGATCGGTTCCTCAGGTCTTGGATCGGGTCTCTGCCATTCCTCCACAGCTGCCTTGCTCTCTGCGGCCCTGAAGGATTTCAGGCGGTGATCCGGAGTGTGGACTTCTCTGTTTTCTCTCAGGTTTTTGACGAGAACAAACAGGAAGTCCTCAGGCTTCCCGTCAGATCAGTAATGAACCGCCGGCTGCTCGGCGGCTCCTCGTCGATTCTTCACATCGTCCAGCTTCGTGAAAAGTTTGGTGAGAAGTTTCTGATTGAACGGCGTCTCTGGGAAAACGGCGAAGGTTCTCCTGCGTCTCCTCGGAACGGATCTGTGGTCTTCATGGAGGAAACGGCTGCGACTCGGGAGAGTTCTGCGTGTTTCACCGGGAACCGGTGTGTGAGCGGCTCAGCCGGGAGGGGAAACGGGCGGCTCGGGACGGGAAGTGGACGGCTCGGGACAGGAAGTGGGCGGCTCGGGACAGGAAGTGGACGGCTCGGGACAGGAAGCAGACGGCGTTAATGACTGGTCTTGTTGTCCGTTGCTCTCTGCCGTCTGACGAGCCGGGCTGCTCACTCTTTGCCGCCGGCCTCATAAATCCCAGCCGAGGGTGAAGCGAGCGCCGCCGAGGCCCCGGCTTTTATCTGAGGATGATGAATCCGCCGGCCGCCGCCACACAGAGGATCACCCGGGAACCTTGAGCTGATTTATGGCGCTGGGAGCCGCCGCAGAGTGAGGAAGCCGTCCTCCGGCTGCGTATCGCTGCCATTCTTCATCCGGGGCGACGTTTCACTCAACCCTTGAAGAAAGTCCTGGGAAATACTCTTTTTCTGGGTAATGGACGTTTTTTATGGCGTCTGAGCTTCATGAGACGCTGTTTCCTGACGGCGGGCTGAAGAGGGATGGACGCTCCACGCCGCGGTGTGGGATGTGTTTTGGGGAGAATTCTGACACTGAAAGTACATGTTATTGTGTTTTGTGATGTACTCGTTGTTGCTGGCGTCGGTGGCGGCGCTTCAGGTTCAGAGACGCTCCGTAAATCTGGAAGGTGTCGAGTTTTGGCAGCAAAACGCAGAATAACATCTCCGTCAGGCGGCGGCTCTGAATCTCTCCACACTAACATCCTGTCAGACCTGCTGCGACTCCTGCCTCACTTCTCCTCTCAACAAGCCGCGGTGGAGCAGCGGGTCGCACTTCGCTCACAGCTGGCAGGTCAGGGTTCGAGTCCAGGTTCCTGCTGTGGCGTCTCCTCCCTGTCCAGTGACTTTTCTCTTGGACGTCCTTTTAAAGATGCTTCCATGTAAACGCAGAAACTGTGAATCGGGCCGGAACTTTGGTTTTGAAATCGAAACACTCAAAAACACTCAACAGCACCAACTAGTGGACCAACAGGACACTTTCAGTGTTTCTGCCGTTGCCATGGAAACAGGTTCCAGACTCATGAAAGAGGAAAAAGCAGAAGTCAGTCTGAGCTGTGTGAAGGAGGGACGACTTCTCCTGTTCTGTGTTTGTGGTTCCTTTGGAGAACCGTTCTTGTGTTCTGATCGCTGTCAGGGCCGTGACCTCTGACCTCGCGGTGTCAGGTGATCTCTGCATGTCATCTGCTGTCGTCACTTTACTTCCTGTTGAATTCCCACTGCTTCAGATGCTCTGCAGTGTGTTGCTAGTGTGTGTGTGTGTGTGTGTGTGTGTGTGTGTGTGTGTGTCTGTGTGTCTGTGTGTGTGTGTGTGTGTGTGTGTGCAGACAGCCTCCAGTCAAAGCTGTATTCTCTTCTAGCTCCACTTCATTTCACAGTTGCTGCATTTTAAATCAACACAGCTTATTTATTTCAGAGAATGAGACGTATGTCGTCTTCCCAAGGTCCAGGAGTTTAAAACGTTTTCTAAATAAATGAGTGAAATCCTAGTAGAGGGTCATGAAGCTCTGATTTTCAGATTTATTACATTTGTATTAGAAGTGAATCGCTTCTTTAAAACTTTAGATCTAAAAACTATTTAAAAGTTTCTCCAGTTTCACAAAGCTGAGCTGCTGGAGTCGTCAGCAGGACAAAACATGTCAGACGAGAGAAAAGCAGGTAAAACAGAGACTTCATGGAGGAACGGACAAATCAGACTGAAGAGAAAGAGAAAGAGGAGAGTCAGAGGCTGAAGGTGAAGCTGGAGGAGGAGGAGGAGGAGGAGGAGGAGGAGGAAGAGCAGAGACATCTGGAACAGCTGGACTCCACTGGACGGCAGTGAGACGCTGTCCTGGTCTGTCCAGCTCTCTGTCTCCCTGTGAAGTGGACAGTGGACACTCTCTGGTTTCGTCTCTCTGGCCTTCGATCTCCGGCTCCTCTCTCTCCTCCAGGCAGCAGGTCTCTCGGCCAAATCCTCCTCGGCGCCATTCAGTCAGAAACAGTCGTCACCTGACGCTCTCTGCACCAATAAACTTGATGCCCCGCCCCTTTTATTGATGGTCCACCCCTCGATTTATGCCCTGTCCCTTTTATTGTTGCTCCACCCTTCTGGTGATGCTCCGCCCCTCTGGTGATGCTCCGCCCCTCTGGTGATGCTCCGCCCCTCTGGTGATGCTCCGCCCCCTTGTTGTGACAGCTGGACTCTGGAGGAGGAAAGTGTTGAAGACAGAGAAAAGAGCTGAAACTTTCCAGCTTCTACAAAGAACAATGAGGTCTCTACTGATCCCCTCTGATCACTCCTGATCACTCCTGATCACTCCTGATCACCTGCAGCCTGACTCTTCTCTCCAGCCGTTCATCAGATGCTTGTTTCGGTCTTTTCCTCTGTGATCTAATCGATGGATTCTATCAGGAGCTTCTTCGTCATTAACAGGATCAATAGTTTCCTCTGCTGGCAGCTGTGCTGTGAATTCTGGAATCATTTTTATCTGTTTTATTTTGATAGGATCAAGTCACCAGACCTTTATTTTGATATTTCTTACATGAAGGCAGGTTTTGTTTTATTGGCGTTTCTTCTTCCTGTTCTCCAGTCAGAGAGGTTCTTGATCTTTCCTCTAGTTTTAGATTGACTGACGGATGGTTGTTCTACTCATCTCATTACAGTTACACAAGTAACTAGTAACTAGTAACTACCTACACCCTGGAGAGGACGAGACGGAGTGGGAACCTGGAGAACGTCTGGTCATCTCCT
>NC_043763.1:25601650-25636650 GCF_902148845.1 Salarias fasciatus | reverse complement strand
GACGTCAAGAGCATGAAGACGACAAGACCGAGAAGACATGATGACTAGAAAGATGTCTGGACCAAGAAGACATCAGGACCAAGAAGACGTCAAGACTAGGAAGATGTCCAGACCAGAGCAGGTCAGGACTCCGTAGGTCTCTGTCCTTCCTGTCAGAACAGCTGATCTTGGACGCCATGCCGGCTGGACCAGGCTCCGCCTCGATGGTTCAGAAGGACCGGCTCCTCTGATTCATGAGACAAACACTAAAAGACGGTTTGCAGCAGGCGGCGAAGACGAAAGACACGATGAAGAAAGAACGAGTTTGAAATGCTGTTTTAAAATAAATCAGTGACTGAAAGACTTTAAAGGAGCCGCCTGGATCAGATGATTTAGAGACGGACTGTAAAGAATCATCTCTGTTTGCGGTTGATCGGGACGGGGGGACAGAAGACGGCGGACGCTTCGCTGAACTCCTGCATCAGTTACAAACAAACAACATGGATTTAATTACGAGGATTTTTCCTCTTTGAATTCTGGTCAATCGTGAGTTTTTCCGGCCAGAAACGTTTGAATCCAAGCTGTTGTTTTTTGGCCGAGGACTCAGCGGGACGGAGCCCAGAATTCTCTCTGGACACACGTCAAGACACGACGGACGAAGCGGCGAGAAAACCTTTAATTTTTCATCTGATTCCAGCAGCGCGTCCTCGAAGGGCCGCGAGACCTCGACGTCCACGACGAGCCAATAGCGGCGCGGGGCAGCGGAGGCGCTCCGTTTCCCCGCCAGCGCTCCCCGTTCTCAAGACCAGAAAACCATTACATTCAGCTGACGTGGCGTTGCTGAGAAATGGGACTTAAAAAATACTGACAGGCGTTCCAATCCCACATTAGGTGGTGCAATATCACGCTCGGCTAATTCGGCCGCTCCGTCCCGCCGTGGGAGACGAGATGAAACAATTATTCTGGCCTTGCCAGGAGGCTGCGGTCTGCAGCTCTGTTTGTGCCTCGGGCCAAATGTTCCTCATCCAGTGTGTTTACAGCAGAATGAAGAGGAGAGACGGCGATAACCGGAGCACACCTGGACTCCAGGAGGGAGACGAGAAAGACGGGCAGCTTCAGATTCCACTGCGCTGCCTCCAGAACGGCAGCGTGTGGCGGCGGAGGCGGCGAGCGGCCGGACAAGAAGCGGCCGATGCAGGATGCGGTGCAGGACCGCCTCCTCAGGCCTGGTTTCATCATCTGAACGCAGAACCGGAACCGACGGACAACCACAATTTCAGACTTCACAGAAGGAGCTGGAGCGGCGGCGTCCGGGTCTGGAGTCTCCCAGGGAGACAACACACTCGCCACTTATCTCCCCCAGCACACTCCCGCCGTTTCATTTGTGAAAATACAGGAAAACAAAATGCAACACCTTAAAGAAATTCAATCATCCTCCTTTGAAAGTCCTCCGTTTTCCTGGCCTCAGATGTTCCCTGAAGGCAGCGTCGCCTCCTGTGGTCGTCTTCAGAAGCTGCGTGTTAATAACATTCCCAGCAGATGCTTTTGTTTTACGGCTCCTCCACCCCCCCTGCCGCTCCACCCCCCCTCCACCACCGCTCAACCCCTCCACCCCCCCTCCACCACCACCGCTCAACCCTCCACCCCCCCACCACCACCATCACCACTCAGGAGAGTTATCTGGACCGGCCAGGCAGAGCAACCAAAGGTTCGCTTAAATTACCTCCGGTAATTAGCCCAGCATGCAGGATGGAAGGGCGCGCACACACACACACACACGCACACACACACGCACACGCACACGCACACACACACACGCACACGCACACGCACACACACACACACACACACACACACGTTGGGGCATTCCCACGTTGGACTCTTGGTTCCTGTTTGCTCAGAAAACATTTCGCCGCCTGTGAAGACAGACTCTCCATATTGCAGCTTGTTTACACTGAAGGCTGCAGAAAATAAAGACAAATAAGTTCAGGAGACTTTTACTTTACTTAAAATTAAATTTTGTTTGGAATCTGGAAGAAGTTAAATGAGAGCAGGCTGGAGATGTGAGAAGACGACCCCCCCCACCCCCCCACCACAGAGCCTGCAGCACACTTGAGCCCTGCAGACCAGAGGGAAAAGCACCAACGCGTATCCAAGCGTCGTCACTCAGACCACTTCCTGTGGGGGTCTGGCAGACGCTCACAGGCGTTTGGCACCGAGAACGATATAATCTAGAACGAGGTCCAGAAGCCATCAGACGGCTGGTTGGTTTCATGTGATCAGGTCCGAGGTGCAGGTTGTGTAAAGACGCTCCAGAGACGGTCCAGCACGGAGCAGCAGACTGCAGGACTCAAGCAGGGTCAGCGTCCAAGCAGAGAGACACGACCAAGAAGCAGGAATAATGTAGAGAAAGCTCTGTAACCACAACGGACTGAAAGATCCAGAATCCTGAAGGAGTCTGACAACAACAGGTCTGAGGTCCGGTGGGAATTCAGCTTCCAGACTGACAAACAGCTGCAGCTTCACAAGAGACCAGCAGGGGCAGAAGAGACCAGCAGGGACAGAAAAGACCAGCAGGGGCAGAAGAGACCAGCAGGGGCAGAAGAGACCAGCAGAGGCAGAAGAGACCAGCAGGGGCAGAAGAGACCAGCAGGGACAGAAAAGACCAGCAGGGGCAGAAGAGACCAGCAGGGACAGAAGAGACCAGCAGGGGCAGAAGAGACCAGCAGGGACAGAAGAGACCAGCAGGGACAGAAGAGATCGGCAGGGACAGAAGAGACCGGCAGGGGCAGAAGAGACCGGCAGGGACAGAAGAGACCAGCAGGGACAGAAAAGACCAGCAGGGGCAGAAGAGACCAGCAGGGACAGAAGAGACCAGCAGGGGCAGAAGAGACCAGCAGGGACAGAAGAGACCAGCAGGGACAGAAGAGATCAGCAGGGACAGAAGAGACCGGCAGGGGCAGAAGAGACCGGCAGGGACAGAAGAGACCAGCAGGGACAGAAGAGACCAGCAGGGACAGAAGAGACCAGCAGGGGCAGAAGAGGCAGCAGCAGCCGACAGCAACTCCAGCTCTAACAGGACAGAATGAGAAGAACCACGGCTGGAAGGAACAGCTGGAACAGGGCTGGAGGGTCACAGTGGACGTGGTTCCAGTGGCTCCCATGGGAGCAACTCAGAGCAGTGACAGCGACTACAGTAGATTCCAGGATCAATAAGATCCACTGGAGCAGTTCTCAGGATCAATAAGATCGACTGCAGTAGATCCCATGATCAATATTATCCACTGCAGCAGATCTCAAGACCCATAAGATCCACCTCAGTAGATCCCAGGACCAATGAGATTCACCGCTGTACATCCCAGGATTAATAAAACCTGCCACAGTAGATCCCATGGTCAACAAGATCCACTGCAGCATATCCTGTGATCAATTAGATTGACTGCAGTAGATCCCTGGACCAGTAAGACAAACTACAGGAGATCACAGGATCAATAAGATCCACCACAGTAGATCCCAGGACCAATAAGATCCACCACAGTAGATCCCATTATCAATAAGATCCACACAGTGGATCCAATGATCAATACGATCCACCACAGTAGATCAAAGGATAGATGGGATCCACCACAGTAGATTCCAGGGCCAATATGACACACCACAGTAGATCCCAGGATCAACATGACCAATAATATCCGCTGCAGATCACATGAACAATAAGATCCACCACAGTAGATCCCATGATCAATAAGATCCACACAGTGGATCCAATGATCAATAAGATCCACCACAGTAGATCCAAGGGCCAATATGGTCCACCACAGTAGATCCCAGGACCAATAATATCCACAGCAGCAGATCACATGAACAATAAGACCCACCACAGTAGATCCCATGATCAATAAGATCCACACAGTGGATCCAATGAGCAATAAGATCCACCACAGTAGATCCCAAGACCAATGAGATTCACTGCAGTAGATCCCAGGACCAATACGATCCACTGCAGCAGATCCTGGCTGGTTATTTTTCCCAGAAACCCTTTGCCTCGTGCCCGTTCAGGTGTGTCTCGTCCCTGTGAGCCTCCAGCTGCACAGAAATGTCATTTCTCTTGTTTTTCTTGTTTTTCAGCCGGATTCTGTTTGTTTGGTCCAGGAGAAAATTATTCATGCGCCGTGAGTCACCGGCGGATCTGCAGGTGACACCAGAGAGAGGCTGCAGCGAAAACACTTCAGCGCGATGACAGACAAACCACCTCCCTCCAGATGGGCAGGAGGAATTAATTGGGTTATTTGTCCACAAAAATGACAAGAAAATGTCTTTTTATGACGGAGAACGTTTGAAAGAAAACACGACGGGATGTTTTTTTTTTTAAAGATTAGTATTTCTCGAGCACATAGAGTGAATTGATAATTACGGGGGAGCACTGCTACTTTCCTCTCGCCTGTAAAGTTTCTGAACACGGAGTTAAAAGTAATGAAAGTTGAAGGGAGGCGTGAAAATCAATCCCAGAATGCACCTTAAGTGCAGGTGATAATGCTGCGGCGTGCCAGATATGACAGGAAGGCTGGTTCCTCGCTCGGTTCCCGCCTCGCGTGTTCAGCATCGCTGGTATCTGTGAATGAAGGCGGCGTCACGCAGGCAATCGCCCGCCTGTGAATAGATCTCCGGACTTCCCATCCAGCCTATAAACCACAGTAATGATGTGCGGCCGGCCGGGCGCCGCCATCGCTCGCCTTAATGCTCCACTGTAGCCTCCTGATAAAAAACTGCAGGGAAACAAGAGGAGGAAGGAGCTGCGAGCCGCTCCATCCGAGCAGGAGCCAGATAGCATAGAGGAAACCCGGCGACTGGCGAGAGGAGAGGAGAGGCGCTCAGCCCAGATCTAAATTGGATCTCTGCTCTCAGGCTGCTCCTCCTGGGGGGTGGAGGAGGGGGGGGGGGGGGGGATACAAGAGCAATCTGTATCTTTAATTTTTACACCAACATGTGGACACACACACACACACACACACACACAGAGGAAAACAAGAAAACAGGGAAGGAAAAGTAATACAAAACAAGCATAAAGTGAAAATAAGGAAAGAGAAAAAGAAAGCAGAAGAAAAGGAATGAAACTGAACGGAGAGAAAAATCAAAGCGGAGGAAGAGGAGTGAGGAAGAATGGAAGAAAGAGATAAAAATGAGCAGAGTGGACATGAAGAAGAGAAGGAGGCATCAGGAGAGCGAAACGAGAGAGGAGGAGGAAAAGTGAGGCTGGGAGAGGAGAAAAGATAAAACGAGAGGAGAAAAACCAGAGGAGAAAATAAAAAGAGAGAAAAACAGAAAGAGAGAAGAGAAAGAAGAGATGAAACTCGAAAAAAACAAAGGAAGAAAGAAAGATGAAAAACGAAACAAGATAAGATGAGGATGAAATAAAAGGAGGAGAAAGAAGAAGAGAGAAGAAAAACTTCACAGAGGAAAGTAAAAAGTAGGACGATGAGGGAAAAGTCCACAGAGAGCAAATCGGAAGGATTGTAAAAAGAAAGGTGGAGAAGTGTCTGAAGATCTGCTGCTCTTTTAGAAAACAGTTTCCCTCCTCCTGCTTCAACACTCCACCACAGAAACAGGGTCAAAGGTCATGTGACAGAACCTGCTCTGTGCCTGGTCTGATCGTTCCGACCAGAGAACCTCGAATCCGAGCAGATTCTGCAGGATGAGACCTCACAGACTGCTGGAATTCCAGCATCTTCAGACTCTTGACGTGGAAACGAGTTTGTTTCCTGCAGCAGCTTCTGTAAACGTCAGCCTGCAGCCAATCAGCACCGCGCACCAGGAAATACGTCCAATATCTGAATATTCACATTTAAAACATGGCAATAAATGAGCTCCTGGTCGAGGACAGGGTTTATCGAGTCAAGTACAACATTAATACTCTGTTCTGCTTTTATTTGAATCTGTGCACCACCTTGTGGCACAAACTGGTACTGCGAGGCAAACAGGAGGAGGCTGATTTACCAGCTGACACTCTGCGTCTTCAAGAGTTCCTGCGACATTAAAAACGGCTTCAGTTTCCACTGATGAATGATTTAAAAGGTTCCAACCGGTTCGATCACTAGAAGAAACTCGTCAGCTTCAGTCTCTCTGAGGAAAGTTTGATTGACTGGAGCGATTCCTTTCAGCAGAGAGTGACAGAAATGTTTCACCACAAATGAACAGCTGCTACAGTTATTAAAACACTCTGAATATTCCAAAGGATTCAGCTTAAACAAGTTAAAAAAAAAGAAGTGTGTTTCTGTTTTTCTGGTTTGACTTTTTCAATCGGCTGAACTTTGACCTCCGACAGAGCCGGGATGACAGTGACTAAACTCTCAAACTGCAGATTTCCTCCACGTTGAGAGAAGGACGGCGGACTGAAGCGGGCTCCTGCAGCAGACGCTCCGCAGCCAGCCTGTTGTCTGAGATGAATCACGGCTTCATTACCGTCCCCCGGCGCTCCTCATTTTCACGCCGGCGAGCATTTCCGCAGCGAGTAGGCGGCGATTAGTTTACTGTTTTTCTCCATGTTGAACCAAGCTCTTCTTCCTCCTTCGACCGGCGAGTCGTTAACTCTGGGTTCACGGCGTTCGTCGCCGTTTCCCCGCCGAGCCTCAGTAACCAGACCAAACGGGGAAAATGTGCCGTCTTTCATCGGTGCTGACATCGGTACTCCGTCGGTCCTGTACTGACCCTCATCAGGGAGCAGCAGACCGGCTCCCCTCTGGAGAGCTCCGGCTCTGGATCAATGAAAACTCGTCAAACCAGCACAGACCAATCAGAACCCCCAGACTGGAAACACACCGTGCGAAGCAGCGCTTTTCAACATGTGGGGCGTGACTCCTGCAGCGGGACGCCACAGCGCTGGACAGCTGGAGCAACAGTGGAAACTACTGAGTAAAATATGAGTTTTGACTTCTGGGGGGACAGAAGAAGATTTTCTAAACCGGAAATGTCAACAGAACTCAAAACACCACCAACCCAGAATGTCTGTGACGCTGACTCCTCCCCAAGACTGACTCCTCCACGAGGCACAATAGCTGTTCACTGGCTATATACTGGCTGTGGAGCACAGTACCAGTGTCAGGACCGGGACCAGAACCAGGACTGGGACAAGGACCAGGACCACAGTTCCCAGAAAGTTGCATTTCGTCCACAACGTGGTGTGACCAGGGCCTCAGGACGACGCCTCCTGGACAGATTGTTCTCCTTGTTCTAGAGCGCTCTCTACACTGCATCATCACATTCACCCATTCGCACACACACATTCACACACTCCAGCAGAGGCGGCTGCCATGCAAGGCGCTCAATGTGTGCGTCCAGTCATATTCAACTTATTTTATTTACTTTGTATATTTAACTTTAGAAGTACTCTGCTTTTCATTCAGTGCAGTGGAACTTTTAGCAGAAACCCCTTGAAAGAATGATTAGAGACCCCCAGAGGGTACAGTACCCCCTCTGAAACCCCCTCACAGACCCCCCGGGGGTACTCTGAGGCCTCCAGGCGTCGAGGGGATTACTTTGAGCGTCCATCCCTCCAGAGCAACAGACGGAGCTTCACTCGTCCTCCGAGCCCGCCTCCCCCCGCCCCGCCCCCTCTAAGCAAAGGTCACGCTCACCTTGACGTTCCCGCCGATCAGGTCCGGCGGCTCCTCGTCCGTCTCCAAGGCCACGTTGATGGTGGCGAACGGCCGACTCGCCATCTGCTGCATCTCTCTCAGGAGTTGCTGGGAAAGAGAAGAAGAGTGAAGGTCAGCGACGGCGAAGACCGATCCTCCAGGTTCTGCTCCAGGTGGCGATCCACCGGGGAGGGCGGAGTCAAACACGGCCAGAACTTTTTTACAGATTTCAAGCTTCTTGCAGACTACAGCGGATGTGATGAACAAATCGTGCTCTCCGCTCTCAATGTTCTCAGCAGACATTTACGGAAAACCATCCACCTCCGTGTTCGGCTGGATTTTCGCGAGGCAGACGTCTTCCTGGAAGCGGCTCTGCTTTCAAAGTTTACTTCTCCGTTTGTTGCAAGGCGCGAGCTTTTCTCTGCTACTGCTGCTATAAATAAGACATGAGAAGGCAGAGACGCCGAGCCAGAACTGTAAATGTGAGAGCTGGAAAAGCAAAACGCAGGAGCAGAACCGAGTCCCGCTCCGTCTTCCCTTCAGACGGAGGCCGGATCGGGAGGCGGAGAAAAGCAGGAAGCTCTCTGCACTGGATCAGAATCACCGAGACACAGAAAACCCGCTTCAGCTGGAGGAAGAACATGCAGACTCCTCACTGCAGGGGCCAGCAGGAAGTTAGATTCTCACTGAGGAACCCACAGTGTGTATGAACACAGACAGACTTCAGCTTGACGAAGAAACATCAAGAACCTCTCAGGAATATTGTGAATCTTGAGTCGTGTTGAGCGTCTCCTGCTACGGAGGTCACCGGTTTGATCCCCGTCCTGTCCGCGTCTTACCGTGGATAAAGCTGACTCACGTGGACGGGTGGAGCTGACGGTTCATATCATCACCTCCACTCACTGTCTCACTTTATTTTGCTACTGATGAGCTTCATAAAGTATTCACTGGCATTAGAGAGTTTTCACTATTAAAATTAACAGATAATGAATAAAAGCAACGGAGGATAAAGAAGCAGCTGCAGCGCTGGACGTCCGTCACACTCCACCTGCTCCACCCGCTCCATAATATAAATCCTGAGGAGCAAAGAGCTGATGAACGAGAAGAGTCCCCCCACAGCGCAAACCGTCACATGACAGGAGGAACCGAGACGGAGCCTCAAACTCTACTGGAGGAACACACACACACACACACACACACACACACACACACACACACACACACCCACACCCTTCAGGCTTGATTTATAATGTAGACCTTGGCCAAGGGGGGGCGGGGGGTGATGATGAAGGGAGGAGGTGGAGGAGTGAGGGGGAGGGAGGGGGGTGGAGGCCAGAGGGCGGAGGGGGAGGAGCTCCTGCGGTGTCGCCTGTCAAAGTGCGAACCGAGAAACAAGCAGTGTGAAGTGAGAGACGTGAAGAAGCTGAAAGAAAAACACCTGCAATCAGTGAGAGCAGCGAGAAAACAGAGTGAGACGAGGGGGGGTGTGGGGGTGTGGGGGGGTCGAAACTCTGTTTTTGACACAAACAACATGAACATGAACAACATGCTGCTCGTTACTGGAAGAGAAGCAGGAGCGTTATTCTGACTGTTGACATGACAACTGGACCCAGTCCCGGACCCAGTCCTGGACCCAGTCCCGGACCCAGTCCCGGACCCAGTCCCGGACCCAGTCCTGGACCCAGTCCCGGACCCAGTCCCGGACCCAGTCCCGGACCCAGTCCCGGACCCAGTCCCGGACCCAGTCTTGCTCAGAGTCCCGTCCTGAACTGTTACTGTCAGACTCAGGTTGAATCGTGGATGATTAACTTCACTGTCGTTTCTCAAGAGAATCGAAACGAGTCCAGAACGAAGCCGTCATGTGATTTAAACTTCATTAGAGGCTGTGAGAAAACCGCAGCGAGAAAATTCCAAAATAAAAGCATCGAGTTCGTCTGAATTCACACTGAAGAGCTTTAATGTCAGGAATCTGTTCCAGAAAGAAATCAAAAAGAAGGGAAAGGAACAGGAGCGGCTGGAGCCACGCTCTCCGCCGGAGTCGCCGCTCCTGAGAGCAGCTCTTTAACATTTAGAGAGTCGGGTTAAAAGCTGAGGAAATGAGGAAGATAAAGCACTTCTGTAAAATCAATATATGAGCATTAGACTGCACCGTCAGCACACACCGGCCCAGCAGCAGAGAAATGACGAAACAGGCCCCAGACTGGAGCTGCAGGTCACCGATCGCCTGATGAAACAGGCCCTCTTCACTCTCAGCCAATCAGCTTCCAGGAGCTCACTCAGCCGCCGCGTCTCTTTCTCTCTTCTCTGCAGCTCTGAGTTCATCAGCACATTTTGAGAATTAAAGAAACATGAAGCGGCGATAAAACAGAATCCAGGAGGGGAAACGTGTGTGGAGAGAGGGAGCGGCGCTGGATGGGTTTTATGAAAAGCTTCCACATCAAACAAGACGGAAAAAAGCTAAAACAAATCCGTCATGACAAGCAGAACTCCGGGCAGCAGCTAAAAATAGAAACGCTGCGATGCACAATAGTGGAGCATTAAGTATGAATGAAGCAGCTGATGAGGAGCCGCCTCGTTAGCGAGGGAACAAACGAGGACGGGCCGGAACGAGGACGGGCCGGAACGAGGACGGGCCGGAACGAGGACGGGCCGGAACGAGGACGGGCCGGAACGAGGACGGGCTGGAGCAACGAGGCGGGGCAACGAGGCGGGGCAACGAGGCGCAGCAACGAGGCAGAGCAACGAGGCGGAGCAACGAGGCGGAGCAACAGGACGGGGCAACGCGCAGCATGGCGACAGGCTTCGACACAACATAATGAGTTTAGAACGCAATGCGAAAAAGTTATGGCAGAGGTGTCAAACATAAGGTCTGTGGGCCAAAACTGGGACGCAAGATGCTCCAATCCGGCCAAACCAAGAAAAAAGGAGGAAAATTGAAAGAACATTTTGATTTGTTTTCATAGATTGCTGCATGTTGAGCTGAAGGCTAGCGACCTGGATGCTATCAAGTCTCAAAGTCATGACATCAGCGGCAGTTTGAAAAAACACCCAGAATGCAACAGGGTCTTCAGATATCTGGCTGGATTTTACAGCAGGTTTCATTAAAATTGGCTCTACGTCGAGACTGGAGTCAGTTTTGGGGATCTGGTTTTGAGAAAACAGACATTTTCATCATCTGCATAAAGAAAAACTTTGAGTTTAAAGTTTATTTTACGGGTCGGGTCCAGTCCAGTCCGGATGAACCTGGACTGAAGAGACTTTCACAGTCCTGATTTAGAACATTTATAAACTTTGTTCTTGTGATTTCTCTGATCTGCACAAGTCGTTTTTCTCCACCCGTCCTTTTCTTTAGAACGGACAGAATCAGTGGAGGGTGGAGCATCCGGGTCCGGAGAGCCGACAGGCTCCACTTCCTGTTGGAAACAGGCGCTCTGATTGAAGTGGGAACATTTAAAAGGGGAAGCTGTGCTCGTCTGAGCTCGACCTGCCGCCGTCCGCTCGCCCGGCTGACGGACAGCTCCTCACGTGACGCCGAGCCGCCATCTTTATCCCGAACGCCGCTGGAGAGCAGAGCAGAACGAAGACGAGCAGAACGAAGGACGATAATGAAAAACACTGAAACACAGCAGAGCTGTATGTGGGTCACTACAGCGACACACACACACACACACGGCTGTTTATTTATTGATGCGTGTGTTGAAATGCTGACGGTGGGAACTCACTCTCAGCCCTCTCTCTCTCTCTCTCCCTCCCTCCCTCTCTCACCCCCCTCCGAGGGTGGAGGTGAGGTGGAGGAGGTGTCGTCACGCTGTGAATACCAACACGAGGGAATTCTTTGATCCTCTCCTCTTTCTGCTGTCTGCCCTCTCCCTTCCTGCCGCTGCACTCGTCCTCGGCCTCCTGCTGTCCGTCTCCTCTCTTTCTTCTCGACTGTACGCTGTCAGGACGTCCGCCGGCCGATCGATACGCCATCAAACCCGAGAAGAAGAAACGTCCAACAAAGACTCTTCAGAGATGAGAGGAGCGTCAAAACTGAGAAAAACTGAGTCGAGGAACAAAAAACCCAGAAAAGACTGAAATGAGTGAGTTGAGAGAGGAAAGGACCAATCAGGACAGAGGACTGGACCAATCAGGACAAAGGACACAGAGACTCTGATCCAGCCTCCTCTTCTTCTTAACTCGACTCAGTTTCTGCTTCCAGTGCGGATCTGACCACGTTTCCACGTTTTAATGGTTTTGATGCTGAAAACACAGTTAGCCCCGCCCCCTACAGGCAGGCGGCGGTACTGCTCCTCAACATCAAGCCGACAGGACAGGAAGACGTCATGAGCTGAGGACAAGTTCCAAAACTGTCTGGAAACATTGGCGGCGTTCCACAAACAGGAAGCAGAGAACGGATGATTCTGACGAGAACAGACGTTCAGAATCAAACAAAAACGACTTTTTAGAAACGACACCGCTGATTCTGCTCAAGATACAAGACGGGACTATTCATGTGTCTTCCACACAAAAATGATCCTCTGTGGAGAAGCAAAACAAACAAACAAAAAAAGACTTTTCTGAAAAAAAAAACCCTTGATAACAAATAAATTGACTAAGATAGAGTTTGACTTTCCTAAAATAAAAAAATATTAAAAGAAAAAAAAACCAACAGTGAGGATGATTGTTTTATAGTGTCAGTGTCCTACAAAGTCAGTAAAAACCTGCTCTGCCACACACACACGAACACACACACACACCGACCTCTCCCAGGGAGGTGTGTGCGGCACCAGGAGGATATTTATCCTTGAAGTGGACTATAATTATTTCCTTCATCTCTGTCTTTCATTTTTCTGGCTCGTTCGTTCATCTGCTTCGTTTCATCTGCTCGGCGCCGGACCGAATCCTCTCCCTGTTCTGTGCTTCTTTGCTGCATCACGTCTGTCAGAAGCTGAATTAATGAAGACGTATTGATCTCTTCTTGGGCTTCGTGAAAAGCGTGACGCCACAGAAACTTCCTGTGACCCGAAAAACAGAAAAAACAACAGAGGCTGTTTGTTTAACAGCTGGAAATGAGGCAGCGCGGCCGTCAGACCAAGCACTTAAAACATCGGTTTCCTCTGATGCGCCGTCACAAAGGACGACTCTTTCATCCTCGTTCCGCTGGCCGGCTGTCAGCCTCGTCCGATCGGCCCGGGTCCGATCTGTCTGCTGCTCAGGTCGGACCGGCGCCGCCAGATTCTTCCTGAGCGCCGCGCTTCACGTTCCAACCCTTCCTTCACCGTGGTCGCTTTAATATTCCGGGTCAGCGCCAGCGTCTGGACTCACATTTCAATCTGTGCGAATCGTCTCTCTGAGGTTCTATCGTTCTGCAACGCTGCAGCTTCAATACGCCGATAATGACCTGTTTTTCATTAAAGACTGGCCTGATTCCTACACAGCTGAACGAGGTGAAGGGCGGGTTGGTTTGTTCCGACAGTTAATTCATGAAATACATATAAAGTTTACAATGGAGGAGGATGGATGGATGGATGTTGGTGGATAAATAGAGGATTGATGAATCGATGTTTGATGGTTGGATATTGATGGGTGGTTGGATGTTGAGAGATGATGGATGGATGTTTGATGGTTGGGTGCTGGATGGATGGATGGATGGTGTTGATGGATCAGTGTTAATGGATGATTGGATGGTTGTTGGTTGTTTGGAGGAGGATCTTTGGATGGTTGGATGTTGGATAGATGCATGTTTGATGGATGTTGGATGAACCTCAGTGTGACCACGGCAAACTGAGGAGGGTCAAAGGTTAAAATAAAGTCTGCATGAAGAGAGGAGAGGGGAGGAGAGGGGAGGAGAGGGATGGAGGGATGGAGGGAAGAGGCCTGTGATGAGATGAACCAGAATCAAACAGCGGCTGACAGAGGGTCCCGGCTTATCATCAGCTTTATAGCACAGCTGTGATGGATGGGTGGTGTGTGTGTGTGTGTGTGTGTGTGTGTGTGTGTGTGTGTGTGTGGGGAATGGGGGTCACACACAGTGCAGGAGGCCGTCATGTTCAGAACCAAGACGCTGGCAGAGATCCAGAGTCTCATTATACGCCTCATCTCCACACAATTAAGATTATCCGGGTTTAGAAACGTCTCGGGAACGCAGGAAGACAAGAAACCGTGTGTTCACGCACGCACGCACGCACACACACACACACACAGAATGCATCAGGACGATGTCCAGGAGGAATAAGCGGAGGGAATCAGCGGCGTCTGAACGAGGAGGAAATCTGGTTCTTACATTCAGAACTGGGCGGCTCGGATTTCACAAACTCAGACGAGACGTTTGTCCTTTATCCTGTTTCCAACAACCGGCCCAGACGGAGAGGACAAGTTCTGAACTCAGACATCACACAGTTTCATCCATGAGGCCAGTGGAGCTGTCCAGGTGGTGCTGCTAATGCTAATGCTAATGCTAATGCTAATGTTTCACGTTCTGGTCCCTGAATCTGGACGAGCTGAACATCTTTCTTCAGTCTTTGAGAAACAAACCGTTTGTCGTGACTGCTGCGTCACTTCCTGCTGCGTCACTTCCTGCTGTGTTTCTATTGGCCGGGTGTCACCGTCACCCGTAGCAACAGTCAGGTTGTGCGGCGCAGTGAGGAGCAGGCTGCTACGTTTGATTTCACTTTGAATTCTGTAAATCATCTCAGGCTGTTCCCGAACCCTTCACACTGTAAGACCAAAGACCAGACCAAAGACTTCCGGTCATGATCAAAGCTTTTTTTTTTTTTTTTGTTAATCACAGAATTAAAGCAACAGGAACCACGGAGACGTAAAAAGGCCGACGCTGCGGCTGTGTCTGCTGTCTGGCGACGTTTGGAGGGAAAAATGGAAACAGATCAAAATAAACCCCGAGGAATAAACACTGTTTGAAGAGCGGAGCGGAGTCGAGCGTCGACTCGGCGCCTGCAGGAGGAAACAGCCGCTCCGTCCTGAAGCTGCAGACGCAGCGAGCCGTCCCGCCTTCCCTCCGGCAGCCGTCATTCCCACCACTGAGCTGAGGTTTACCGGGGACTCGGCGCCCGTCGCTTCCCGCCGTGTTTCCGTCACGATGTGACGACTCAGCGTCCTGTCGGGTCCGAGGAGGCTGCGGCGAGCGTGACGGCGCCGAGGCTGCACGTTTCCCCAGGAGTGACCTTCACTCCTCCTCTCGCTCTGTTTAGAGAGCGCTGCAGGACGGACCACCTCCCCAGTCGCTCTGCGGCGACGCCGACCTCCGGAGAGACGGCGAGGTGGACGCCCTGAAGCTCCGGTTCATCCAGAGAGCCGACGCCGCTGACCGCCGGACGAAGGCCTCAGATCGGCTCGTCGCCGGGGCGACGTCACAGAAAAGACGAGAAGCTTCAACGCAGCGAGCGGCCATTTACAAAAACATCCACGGCAGCGGATCTGGCGACGGTCTGACAGGCCGAGCAGCAGATCTGACCCGACCGCCTCAAACCGGCGCCAACAGGGGGAAACCTGCACAAACCACGAGAGGAAGAAGGAAGAGCGGCGAGAAACAACCGACCAACCAGGTGCAGCAGCTCTGCTTCGGTCTGAGTGACAGCATGAAGCCCCGCCCCCTGCAGGCTGAACCACTGCACCACATCTGGAGTGGGAGCACGGCCGGAGGACTGCAGCGCTGCCATGGCAGCCATATTGGATGAGGACATCTCCGGTACGCTCACTTCTACTGCAGGAAGTCAAAATAATCTGAACCCAGCTGGAAAACATTTAAATTTATTGATATTTTTTTTCTAATTTTGTGGAACGCTGTGGTTTGATTTTTGCTTTTAGATGACGGTACAGTTATACTTAATACCATAAAACTTCAGACAGTTTTACTATTCCAGAAGCTTCAATCGAAATCGCCTCCAGTGCCGAGTTTGACTTTATCAAGTCTCCGTTCTGAGTTTCACTGTTCAAACTGTAATCTGATAAATTCTAACTTGTTTTTCTCTCATGTTGTTGATGCTGTCAGGAAAAACCGAGAAGATTAAATGAATTACTGCTTTTTAAATGGTAACTCCTTTAATAAAAGCTTCTGTAATGATATGGCGACAGTCCAGATTTGATTATTATTATTAGAGTTTACTGATCAGGCTTTGAATCATTTAATAGAAGCCAAGAACCAGAAGAGACGCAGTACAGAGTCTAATTTTAATGGATTTAATCCGTGGAAAAGGTTTTCTTTGAGTGAAGTGAAGATGGACTTTCAGCACAGCTGCACGGCGTTCCGCTCCTCCACCGCGCCGTCGCAGTGACCCTGGCCTGAGCAGGATCCCGGGTCGTGAACCCGACGCTGCTTCGTGTTCAGATCAGCCTGAATTCCTGCTCAAAGAGCGAAGGATGAAAAGAGGCGGGAGGAATTCACATCTGAGTCGGTTCTATCAGTGACCTCTGGGGGTCAAACGGTTCCAGATTCTTCACTTTAAAAGAGGTTCCGGTTTCCAGAGCAGGCGAGCGGGGGCCTCTCGGGCCGGTTCCCAGGATGCATTATGAGCGAGGAAGACGTCCTTCGAGCTGATTTCGCTCCACTTCCTGTTTGTCGTCACTCTGCTTCAAACTAAGCGATCAAACCTTGAAGCTGCTTTTAGCAGAATGTTTTCATTTCTCTCCACTCAAACGGAGTAAGATCCACTAAACCTCCCCACATTAACACCAGCCAGGAACCTTCAGCCAAACACTGACCGAGGGTCTTCACTGGGCATGGTACCGTTCACATCTGAATCCATCCGGTACCGAGTCCCGGTCCCTGGGACTTGGTACCGGTACTCAACGGTATCGGTTTTTAGGGACTTTTGTGTGTTAATGTGGTAATAAATGCTAATTTGATGCTGACTGCAGACGAGTCGCTAATGGATGCTAGCGTGCTAACCAATGCTAGCATGCTAGCGGTGCTGAATACAGCAGTTGAAGCTGTAGACCTGAGGCTGGTCCCTCCTCAGCCTGGAGAGCGATCTGGTTCTAAACCAGAAGCTTCCAGACTGGAAGTTTTCCGCCACAGCGAGCAGAATCTGCGTCGTGTTTTGAAAAGCGGAGCCGTGATCTGGAGCGTTTTCTCGTCACGCTTGCTCTGTTGACATGCTAGCTACTGACGGCATTACGCTTCTGTGTGTAATGCTGCATTCAGGTCCGGCATGGAAAATCCCCTACTCCCCCCTCCCTCACAGTCACAAGGAGGCGTTCAGGAACCGACACATGGTACTGTTTGAGTTGACGTGAATCGGTTCTCGGTAGAACCGATGGCATTCAGTCAGTACCGGTAACAGGACCGGGTCCGGTACCGTCCCTTGTTCTCACTGTCACTGGCTGATGGGTGGAACTCTGGAGAGTCTCGGCTCCGTGGGGGGCCACGGCGGTGAGGGACGAGCCGGACCTGCTGGGTGAAGCTGCTTCAGGCTGGAAACAGTCACTCCTTCACCCGATTTCACTTCTTCATTAAACGTGTTCGATTTGAAAGTTTTTATTTGGCCCACACTGAACATTCTCTTCTATTAAAAAAAAAAACAAGCCCTAAAAGCGGAGCTGTCCCCAGGCGGCGAGCGTCCTCCGCTAATAACATTCATCTGCATCACTCGGCAGTGATGCTGAAGCCAAGTCCGATCTGCCCGACTGCCAACTCCACACACCGCCCTGCGGCTGGGGAGCGTTTACCGCCGTTCCAGAGAGTTTACCTCATGTTCACCTGTTCCTCCAGCGACGAGCTGGAACCGGAGCCCGGGCCAATCCCGGCATTCACTCAACAGCAGCAGCCAATCAGCCGACAGCGCCGCTGAACACAACGCTGCTCAGAACGCTGCTCAGACGTCTCAATAACGCCAGACTCGACGTGCGGGTGGAGCAGATGGCGGGGGGTGGAGCGGGTGGAGGGGGCGGAGCTTTGGATTGATTAATTGTTGATCATCTGTTCATCCACCAATCAGCTTAAACAGGAAGACACGAGGCAACCAATCCAAAGCCGAGCCGACAGACGACGCTGCAGGGCCGAGAACACGCTCAACATCGGCTGCGTTCACACCACAACGGTGCAACTGTCTGAAGACGGCTGTGACCGAGTCAACCTGTGGCTCCTCGGCGTCTGGATGGTGTTGAAATCCCCGTCTGGCAGGAGAGCAGAGCGACTCGCCACTGCAGCCAGCTGAACGCTTCTGAATGAAAAGGCTTCAAGGAGAAATGCTCAGTGGGGGGGGTGGGGGTGGGGGTGGGGGGGGGGGTGGGGGGGGGGGGGTGGGGGGTGGGGGGTTGGGGGGTGGAGGGCCCCGGGGGGCCGACAGCTGCAAGGTAAAGCAGGAGCAATAGTTTTCCTGCTGCTCCTGCTCGTGTGTGAAGCGCTGGAAGCAGCCATCTGCTGCTCATCAGGCCACATGACTCCGGTCGGATCTGATGAGGAGCCCTGATGTCTTCATTGTGTCGCGGCTCCGTGAGTATTCACAGGATGCCGGTGCCAATCCCTGCCCCGCCGCCTCACTCCGACCATCTGCTGCAGAGCGAGCGGTGGGTTCGAGTCCATCACCTCCGACAGACGCGGCGCCGGCGTGTTCGCCTGCAGAATCGCTGAAAGACGAGCTTCAGCGCCGCCGCTTCGTGATATCAGCAGGATTTTAATAATCTAGGAGTTCCTCCAGAGCTGATATTCTCTAATCAATGTGTTCAACACAACCTACAGCCGGACAGCACACAGTCGTACATGCAGATTTACACGCTCTGCGGTGTTTACTGTACGTTTTCCGCTGTATCGCTGATGGAATATTGATGCTGCTGTGGAGTTCGTCCCACAGGGATCAATTACCTCCGCTCTCCTCAGTATTCTGAGGGCTCATCTGAAAACCGCTTTGGCCGATTCAGGGTGTTTTAAAGTCATTTTCTGCTGGATGGACACAGGAAACGTGGCTGGTTGTTTTAAGAATTCAACAGGAAGACAAACCGGAGCCGTGAGAGGCGAAACGCCGCCGATCGATACTCAACAGGTCGAAATTAGCTGAAACATCCTCGGCTTCCACCGCGTTCCAGCCAGATGGCGACCGGCCCAGACAGGCGGAGGACGGGAGGAGGGCGGCGGGGCACCGGCCGAAGGTCGGGACGCCGCAGAGGGTCAGAGGTCAGGCGGCGCCCTCCGTCAGCGGGGGCGGGGCCAGCGGAGCAGAGGAGCCTGCAGGTCAGCGGTTTGCTGCGGCGACTCAAGGACACGGCGCGAGAGGCTGAGGCGGCGCCTGACTCGACCACAGCCAGGAGAAAACCTGGCGGAGGAGAGACAGATCCGGCTGCAGCGGCGCCAACAGCCACAGCCAAGGTCGTTTTAACAGTCCTGACGGCCGTTTGCACCCAGAACACGAAAACCTGAACGCCGGCGAGCCCAACGGATCCAAGGAAACGGCGTGAAGCGCCGCCATCACCGCCGCCAGGATTAATGGACCAAACGTCTTCATGGACATGAGACCAAGTCCACTTCACTTCACTCTGATACGATACCGAGACCCCAGCCTGGAGCATCGGCCCACACCGATACCGACCCGACGCCTGCGCTGATCTGAAAACGCCACAGAACCAGCATCCAGCTCGCCTCCAGCCAGCGGTGGTTTGATGTTCTATACGATCAGATCCGGAGGAGAATCAGGCCCAGAGCAGCGGCTCGCCTGAGTCCACAGGTCAGACAAACCGAAGCTGGGTTGTTATTGGTGAGGTGGTGCTGCTGGAGCAGATCGGACAGTTTCTAAAAGAAAAAAAAATCAGAAATCAATCTGGCCATTTTGGCTCAAATCGTACTCGATACCGATCCAGAAACTCGGCTCAGATCCCAAAAATATCATTTCTACAGCGGAGCAGGAGGAGGAGGAGGTGGAGGAGGAGGAGGTGGAGGAGGAGGAGGAGGAGGAGGAGGAGGAGGAGGAGGAGGAGGAGGAGGAGGAGGAGGAGGAGGACCGGCGCTGCTCCTGCATCCCTCATGATGTGACGTCTGATCGAAGGAGGAAAGAAAGGAATCATGAGCTGGAAGCGTGGCGCTAACGACTCCAGGGCCGGAACCCTGACAGGAGCTCATATTTACAGCCGGGGTGGGGGTGGTGGAGGGGGTGGTGGTGGTGGTGGTGGTGGTGGTGGTGGTGGGGGGGGGGGGTGACGACAGTTTAATGGGGTAATAAATATGTGAGGGAGTCTGGAGACAAACCCTCCGTCCCCGTTCATCATGAGCGACGGAGATCAGAAACATCATCGCTTCTTACATTTCAGTCCGGAGCTGACAGACGACACGTTATCGCTGATTTACACCGGCGCCAGCGGCGGCGCATCGTTCCAAGGGATCCTGGAGCGGAGGCACAACGAGAGGGACGGCGGTTCGAGTACAGCCGGAGAATCAGGAAAATAAAAAAAAGAACAACCGACATCAAGGCTCGCGCCTGTTGTTCACTGCAAGGACGTTCAGAGGGCGACACACACACACACACACACACACACACACACACACACACACACACACACACACACACACACACACACACACACACACACACACACACACACACACACACACACACACACACAGAGTCCTCGGGCTGCAGCCGTGACTCCACTGTTTGTTTTGCATCATGATATGTTGCAGCTTCTGCTGGATCTTTGTTCTAATTAAGAGGCTGTTATCACCGGGGTGTGTGTGTGTGTGTGTGTGTGTGTGTGTGTGTAAGCTGTGCCTCAAACCTGTCTGCGCTGAGCTAATTGTGAGCGGCTGATAAGAGAAAGTTCTCACTTTAGGACTTTTCAGGGATTAATTACGCAGAATAAATATAGAAGCAGCAGCAGAAGAGTCACCACTTCCTGTGAGCTGAAGTAATGAAGCCTGACTGATGGCGGGCTGCTGCGGCGGCGGCGGCGGCGGCGGCGGCGGGCTGTGGTGGCGGGGGCAGCAGTGGGCGGGGCTCATCTCCACTGAAAGGCCACAGCCCTGCGCGGCTCGGCCCGTCCGCCGCCATCTGGCAGCTCGGCCCGTCTTCAAAGGAGCCGTCAAACCTCAAAGGAAGGACGGAAACACACACCGAGCCGCGTGGAGGCAAACAGACGCACAGCCGACACACACCGCAACACTCTGACATACACACAAACAAGCAGGGGGCCCAACAGGTGGCCCGCGGGCCGCGCCGCAGCACGCCGGGGTCAGCAGGGGGTCACCGCCAGACACACATCACCACGACCGCAAACCACAACAGAGGGCGGGGCCAAAGAGGAACACAGGAGGCAAGTCCCAGAATGAATGAATGAATGAATGAATGAGAGCAGCTGAATGCTGTGGAGAATGAAGGAGGAACAAGAAAACACCAAGAGGACGACTGGAGCTCCTGCAGGAGAGAAACTCCATCTGACAGCAAGGTCACTGTAGAGCATCTTCCTCCTCCAACTCCAGATTATAGAGCATCTTCCTCCTCCAACTCCAGATTATAGAGCATCTTCCTCCTCTAACTCGATTATAGAGCATCTTCCTCCTCTAACTCCAGATTATAGAGCATCTTCCTCCTCTAACTCGATTATAGAGCATCTTCCTCCTCCAACTCCAGATTATAGAGCATCTTCCTCCTCTAACTCCAGATTATAGAGCATCTTCCTCC
Organism: Salarias fasciatus; assembly: GCF_902148845.1. NCBI lineage: Eukaryota > Metazoa > Chordata > Actinopteri > Blenniiformes > Blenniidae > Salarias > Salarias fasciatus. The sequence goes on along the minus strand of NC_043763.1, from coordinate 25,615,436 downwards.
TCTAACTCCAGATTATAGAGCATCTTCCTCCTCTAACTCGATTATAGAGCATCTTCCTCCTCCAACTCCAGATTATAGAGCATCTTCCTCCTCCAACTCCAGATTATAGAGCATCTTCCTCCTCCAACTCCAGATTATAGAGCATCTTCCTCCTCTAACTCCAGATTATAGAGCATCTTCCTCCTCCAACTCCAGATTATAGAGCATCTTCCTCCTCCAACTCCAGATTATAGAGCATCTTCCTCCTCTGACGTCTCACACTGCTCTTCCACAAATTTAATGACCCAAAAGTTTAGTTTTTATAAAATAACTAACCTCAGTTCAACACAATTGGTCTCAAAAGGAGAGCCTTCAGAGATTCCGCCGGACGGAGGTGAAATCAGACCGGTTGGTGCAGGAAGAGCTTGGTGATGCCGGGGCTTCTCTTCTTCTTCTTCTTTCATAGCGATGTGGGCGGCTGGCGCTGCACCGTTAGTTTAATGCTTCACAGTAAAATCTTAAATAACAGCAGCTGTGGTGCTGGAATCGTTCAAAGCTGCCGAATTTTCACAGTAAAGCCAAAATACGAGCGAACGCCGCCGAGGCACGAAACATCTGCACCTCAACACTTTCGTTTGCTCTTATTTTCTGAATAAGAACAAACTAAAGTTTCTGAGTCGTTGTGATGTGGCGACAGTCAATACGCCCCCTGCTGGCCTCCTGCGAGCCGTGAGCGTCCGCGCGACCACGGTCGGCCGCCGCCGATCAGCTGACGCAAGCGGCGAGCAACGCGGGAGCGGAGCGGAAGGCCTGGAGGGGGAGCGGCGTCCGGAGGCTGCCGAGGAGAGATTCCACCGCATGCTAACAGCTGATTAGCTTCAGCTGTGCAGAGGCGTCGTCACGCCGCTCAGCTCAACAGCGAGAGCGGCTGCAGCGTCGATCCGGGGCAGAGCGCACAAAGCAAACACTCTCCTGCATGCAGACCGGCGGATTCCTCTCAGCGGAGCAGGCAAAGCCGCCGCCGCCGCCGCCGCCGCCTTAAAGCCTCGATTCAACATTCCAGGCAGCCGCCGGCGAGGACAGCCGCACAAACCAGCGTTTCAGACAGATTTCCACGCGACGAGGAACTGCCGCAGTTTTATATTTCACCTTAAAACAAAGTACTGAATGTCAACGGTTCCGTCTGCCGTTTCCTGATTGGATGATTCATAATGTCTGTTTTAAATCCATTAAACTTAAATCTCCGGCAAATTTCCACCAATACCCCTGATCTTTTCAGCAGCTTCACCTCAAATCACTCAGATTTCCTGTTATTTTTAGAAACCACTCTTTTATTCTGGACATTCTTTATTCACACGGTTACATTTTTTTATAGTTATGTTTTTATATTTTACCTTCTTCTTTGAATGTAGTGATAAATTTTATGTCAGTGATGATTTTGCCAGGGTCGCTTCATTCTCAGAGAAATGCAGCGTTTTTCTGGAGGATTTTCATTCAGATTCTAACAACCGTCTCTTTTAATCGCCGAGTCGTTTCTGGTTGTTTGGTGGTTAAAAAATGATTGAATGAGTTTTAAAGAGAAGTGGAAGATCGACAGAGCCGCTCAATCATGAAACGTTAATCATTCAACTGAAGGAATAATGGATCTGATGTGTTCTGGTCGTTATTTTCCTCACCGTCTTATAAGACGAACATCGACTGATCTCATGTTTTGATTATACTGTTCTGCTAAAAACACCAAAGCTTAGAATAAGATAAAAGTTAATTAAATGGGAGATTTTATAACAGGATCTGAGAGAGTTCCTGAAACCAAGTGCAGTTACCTTGTTTAATTAAAAAGAAGAAGAAGAAGAAATTCTTGTGTTATTTTCAAGGAGGGGGGGACCCTCCAGCACCCAGACCTCCATTCTGCTGCGCTGATGCTGGACAGGACAGGTCAAACATTAATAAATAAATAAATAAAACTAAGTGTGGAATGGGTTTAAACAGAGTTTTAGGGATATGTGGAAAAATAAGTTTTTGTAAAATGTTAACTGTTGAGGAAACTCCAGGGAGCCAGAGAAAATATCCGACGATTTCACAAATAATACTTCCCAAAAAAAACCCAAAGGGAAAGTTCTCCGGGATGACGGAGATGAGAACCAGAACCCTGGTCAGGCTCAGACCACATGGACCGCGGCTGCTGGGTGTTCAGCACCACGGACAGCGCCCCCCCGGCTGAACGGATCTGATCTGTGTTTCGCTGATGGAGCCAGTCAGCAGCCGAATGACCGCCGATGTTTTACACAGCAGGAAAACACACACAATGGCGTTCTTCATTCATTCGGTTGGTTTCCCCCTCCCACATTCTTCATGCCAGAAGATTTAAAGATGCTTTCAAATGCAGCAAATTTCATAAAACCAATCAGTTTTTAACTTTTCAGAGTTAAATTCATGAAAAGAGTTTAAAGCGTCTGCAGCGGTGAAGTCTGAGTCAGACGGACTGATTCACTTTAAAAGCAGAGTGATGTGATGAGCTGTGGATGAGCACATGCTAATTGTGGAAAAAGCCTTTTTTCAGCCCCTCCTGGAGCTTTGGGCAGATTTCCACGGCTGCCGCCGGTTTGCCGGGGCAGAGAAGCCTCGAGAAGGTCAGAGCGCCGAGGGCTCAGGTGGACACGGTGATGGAGAGAGGCCGAGAGGATGGAGAGGGTGGGGGAGGGAGGACAGGGTGGGGGGGGGGGGGGGGGGGGGAGACAGGGTGCAGGGTGTTAAGAGGCGTCCAGGCGGACGCTGAAGCTACAGAGGACAGAAATCACTTCAGCCTTCAGCCGTGAAAAGCACAAAGCTAAAGTTCACATGGAGCAGAGAGCAGAGCAGCAGCAGCAGAGCAGCAGAGCAGCAGACTCCCACTGAGACACGAGGAGGTGAAACACTCAGCCGTCTGACAGCTCCACAGCCAGGACCCGGAAAGGGAAGAGGAAATAACCGAAGGGGGGAGGAAACACAGAGGAAACAACCGAGGGAAGGAGGAAACACAGAGGAAACAACCGAGGGAAGGAGGAAACAGAAAGGAAACAACCGAGGGAAGGAGGAAACACAGAGGAAACAACCGAGGGAAGGAGGAAACAGAAAGGAAACAACCGAGGGAAGGAGGAAACACAGAGGAAACAAAGAGGAAACAACTAACGGGAGGCAGAAATAGAGAGGAAACCACCAAGGGAAGGAGGAAACACAGAGGAAACAAATGAGGGAAGGAGGAAACAGAGGAAAAAACCGAGGGAAGGAGGAAACGCAGAGGAAACAGAGAGAAAAGAACCTAGGGAAGGAGGAAACACAGAGGAAACAATCGAAGGAAGGAGGAAACACAGAGTATACAGAGAGTAAATAACCGAGGAGAACAGGAAACAGAGAGGCCACCAACAAGGGAAGGAGGAAAACAGAGAAGAAACCACCAAGGGAAGGAGGAAACAGAGGAAAAAACCGAGGGAAGGAGGAAACACAAATGAAACAGACAGGAAACAACTGAGGGAAACATTTTCTGGGTCATCTTTACCTGCTTTATTTGATTTTAATTGGATATTTTATCGTTTTACCTTCACAGTCCTTAACGGTTCACCGAGCATGCTTCATTAAAACAAACTCTGCAACGTTTTTACTCGACTGATTTTGATTTTTTGGGTCTAGAAAGCAGTTTAAATTGTGAAACCATCATAGAGGTGAGAAAGGATCAGAAAGGCTTCGGGTTAAATAGGACAGAAAACAGCGTTTGGTGACGTAACATTCAGTTAGAAAGTTTATTCTGAGGTTATTTGTCCAGAACTACTCCGTGGCTGTAGTTTTAATAAAGGGTTCAAATCAGACGTGTCAAACATGAGGCCTGTGGGCCGAAACCAGATCGTAAGAGGCTCCAATCCGGACAAACCAAAGGGTCAGAATTCAAAGAAAACAATGGTTGAAAGAAAACCGCCTCGATCTGAGCTGAGATCTGACGATGCTGCCATGAAAGCACCTGTTCGCCATCAAACTGGCCTCAAAGCCCTGCTGTCAGGGGAGTTCAGGAAAACACCCAGAATGCACCAGGAGGAGACACTTCCAGGACATTTCACTGGATTTAACAGCAGAAGGTTCCATTAAAATGGAGCTCACGCTGAGACTGGAGTCATTTTCTGCACTAATTGTTTGGTTTCTGTGAAAATAAAGAGCTTTTAATCTCCTCTACTCTGCAAGAGGACAACGAAAAAGCTGAAAGTTTAAACGTAAAGGTTATCCTGGCTCGGCGCCAGCGGTCCGGCCCACTCAGGATGAACCCGGACCGACTCCGACGCTGCTCATTTAAAGGCCTCTTAATGCTGTAAGGTGTGTTTCCACCACACACACGTCTGCCGACCTTTCCGCCCGGTTCAGCGAGCAGGTCGGCGTCGATCAGTCTGGAGTTTCATCTCAGAGGAGGTCGGCCCGCCGCGGGGAGGAGTGAGGTCCCGATCGTGCAGATGTGGAGGCGTGAAGCGGGAAGCGGTCCCGTGGGAGAAGACGTGTGTGTTTCAGATAACGCCGCCGTCCACGCTGGAACGTCACTCCGGATTTCACAGCGCTGCGTCTTCGCCATGACTCATAGGATTAATGATGGCTTCCTCCTAATGAGGATATCTGCTGCCGGCGTCCTGATGGTGAAGCCGCCTCTGTTTGAGCGCCGTGCGGCGCGGCGGCGGCGGCGCAGCTTCCCACCTCTTGGCAGGCGGCGCTGGCAGCTCCTCTTCAGCCCTTTCACAGAATTATTGACTTCTCAGATTTGGCGTTTGGCTGAGAAGGACGCCGCGCACTCCGCCGTGAGAACAATAAACCCCGCTCGCTCGCTGCGCTCCGGCGCCGCTCTGCCTCCCTGGACAGCTGCTGCCTCTAATGCCACGCCGTGTTTCTGCTGTCTGACATACGGAGCGACGCTCGGCGGTCTGACTGGAAACACGAGCGCCGATGTTCGCGCCGACGCTCAGATTAGCACTTTTAAAAAAGACGAAGAGACGTCACAGCAATTAAGCGCCGCAGATGAAAGTGTGTGCCGGGCCGTTAGTTCCAGCCCGCCGGGCTAATGGAGGGTTCGAGGGAGACGGATAGAACAAACAAAAGGTAGCGGGACGGAGTTCGATCTCATCATCCAGACATTTTCAGCTCATTCAGACTTTATCGCTCATTTCAGGGGAAAAAAATACCGAAAATAAAGAGTCACATAAAGCATGAGGAGCCGTGATCAGAATACAGAAGCGTTCAGCGGTTCACAGAGAAACAGCAGGACAGGAAGCAGTTCTCATGGTGCTTCACGAGCTGCTGCTGCTGCTGCTGAAAGATCAGATGAAATCTCAGTGTCGGCCGACATCGGTCGCTTTAACATCTCCGTATCGATCCGATGAGTAAAACCGCCGGATATTTATTTCCCTCTCGGCGGCATTCTGCGGCCTGGAGCTGATTAATGTGTGAAATTAAGTTGTCGTTCAGTCATGGTTCTGATATTTCTATTTAATCGTTTAATAGATGTGAATTTATACGATTTGTATTGGTTTGAAAAAGAAAACAGATTTTAGAAGTATTTGCTCTGGTTTCTTCCTCAAAACATGGTTTCAGCGTTTGAACATTTACTTTAACTTTATAATTTAAGTTGTCAGGACATGATTTGATCTGATTTTGTCCATTTCTCAGATTTCAGCTGAAATCGATTCTCGTTCTAAAACCTTGTCAAGGTGTTTTGAGTTGAGATTTAAGATTAAAAAACTTTAAACTGAATTTTCAAGGAGGAACTTGATAAAACTTTTACAGTCAGAATAAATTTAATTTAATTATGTTTGTTTTGTATTTGAAGTTTTGGAGGATTTAAAGAAAAAAGATTAGATTTTCGTCCTCAGTGTGTTCATGGTTTTCAGTTTATCAAATCATCATAGAAACTGGTTTTTGTACCGATATTACTGTGAGTATCGGTCATAACAACGGCATTAATAGACTCATATCAGAGTCACAGCGTGAGGAAGGAGAGCTCAGAGGGGGAGGGGCTTAGAGGAGGCCCAATAGAGAGAGGAGAGGGGATCGAACCGGAGACCTGCTCACCGAGGATCCACGCTCAGCCAGACTCTCCTCACCGGATCCATTTCTACCGACGCTCCATCAGAACCCGACGGTCGGCAGGTTTCCGCCTCCGGAAGCAGTTTAATCTTTTCACACTCGGCGGAGCAGAACCGTCCAACAGCCGCTTCCCAGCGTCACACACACAAACCAGGTGTGTGTGTGTGTGTGTGTGTGTGTGTGTGTGTGTGTGTGTGTGTGTTCTACACGAGGCTCGCTCTTACCTCCCGCCGCCGCGACGCCCAGCAGCTCTGCTTGATCTTCCACACGACGGCGGCCACCAGGAGCAGAGACAGGAAGCAGCTGTGGACACAAAGGAGCGGCGCGTGAGGACAGGAAGTGAAGGGCAGGAAGTGAGGGCAGGAAGTGAAGACAACAGAAGAGAGGACAGACAGAATAGAAGAATCCAGCTGAGACTCGTACCCACACATTAAGTGGCAGCAATGAGCTCATGAAGGGATGTTCACCGTGTGTGTGTGTGTGTGTGTGTGTGTGTGTGTGTGTGTGTGTGTCGATCCCGGAGAGCTGATTCAGCCTCCATTGATCCTGCATTACCATTTAATGAGCTGCAGCGGCTCATTGACGGAGCGGCGCTTCTCTTCTGATGAGAAAGTCAGAAGCCGCGGCTCGGCCAGGAGAAACTCCGCCAGGAGAAACTCCGCCTTTGAAGTCAATTCGACACGTAGCGGCGCTCGGATGAGATTAAACACGTCAGTGAGGGGAAAGAGACACGGCGGGAAATTCACAGCCGTCCGCACCAAAAGGTGAAAAGAATTCAATCACATCTGGAACTGATGGAGAAACATCAACCTATCAACCAGTTTAATGACACACACACACACACACACACACACACACAGGTCTGATATGTGTTGCTGTCATGTGTCTCTGTTAGCAGGTCAGACTGTCATTAAAGGGGGCGGGGCTGAAACTTCACACAGCAGTGAGGGGCGGGGCCAGTAAATGTGACTTGCTTCAGGGCTCCTGGCGGGACGAGGGACGGAGTCCAGGCTTCGTATTGATCGATGTCATTTCTGCTCAGTTTTATTTTTTCTTTTTTAAATAACCACAGTGAAGCGGCTCGCTGACTTCCTGACACTGGCCCGTATTCTGCCGTGGACTTCCTGCTGTTCCTCTTTGGGTTCACAGGAAACAGACAGGATCCCATTAAACACCGGGAGGGACAGAGGAATCCTTGAGCGCGGCGGCACGGCGGAGGCAGCATCATGGCAGGAGGCTCGCGCCGTCGTTCCGTTCGGCTGCGTTCAGGCTGCCGTGACCAGAGAGCGCCGAGGCCGTGAAGGTTCGCCTCCTTCCTCAGCTGTAATGCGACTTCAGAGGACGGAGTTCCTCGCTGCGGTTCTTTAAAGAGGAGAGAACGTTGGGCCCGCTGAGAGGAACGAGACGAGACGTGAGGCTGAATTATCTTCAGTTCCAGCCGCGGCTTCACGGCGTCGAGGTGTGAAATGACGGAACGTTCCGTCGTCAGGAGAAAAACACTCTCAGCCTGGAGTCGGGTTCATCATTCTTCTCTCCTCTCACAATCGGCTTCTCCTCCTCCGAGTCTCGACGTTTCTGTCGCCTTGCTGTTTTTCTCACGGTGAGTTTTTCCATTTTCACTCCGGCGCTCCATGGTTTTTTTTTTTTTCCCTTTATTTTCTCTCCTCCACGCTCCATTTGCAGCGTTTCCCACGTCTGCTGTAATTTATAGCAGAGAGAAGAAAGAGCCGGAGTGTGGAGGTTGTGGAGGACGAGGCGACCCGACGCAGAGCCGGCGCGTCGCTCAGCAGCTCCACAGGCGGAAAGCGGTCTGAATCCCGGTGGTTCAGGTCCGAGTGGAGGGCCTGGTGTCACACGGGTCTCTAGGTCAGCCACGATGCTAAAGGCTATGCTAACAGGAAATGCTTCCTGTTTCCACGACAGCGTTTCGTTTTGGTCCCGGAGAAATTGAGAAAACATTGAGATTCAGTTAGGTCAGACTCATCCCTCCGATCGGGGCGGTTCTGATGCGGTTCTGCCGCGGTTCTCCGGCTTTCGCCTCATCGGCACAACGAAGGCAGAAAGTCTCCACGTCGACTCGGCTTCCTCCGGGAGAAATCTCCAGAAATCTGGTTGTAATGAGGCGAACCAGGAGCTCATTTCCTGGTGTTTGTCCTGGAGGAGACGAGCTCCGGCGCCGGGTTACAGTTTATTAAGAAGAACAAGACGCTTCGCTGTTCCGCCGTCGCTGGAAGCGTCTGTGTTTAGTCATCAACAGAGAAACGCTGCTGGCAGAGACACGACGTGTTACTTCTAATTAAAACTTGAAGGCAGGATTCAGACTCAGTCTAATCGTCCCTTCATTTCAGCTGAAATCCCACGAATTGATCCGCCTGAATCTGACTGTGTCGATTTAACGGAGCAGGACGGACGTCTTCTGAGCGTTCCCAGCATGAGGAGATGACAGGGACGATGCGTTCAAGGACTCGCAGTCGGGGCTCTGAAGTGGATTTAATCAGAAACTCCACATCGCGGCGAGGCGCCGTCGACCCGGGAGCCTTTTCTGAAGCAGCGTCACCTTTTCAATCCGAACGCCTTTGCCCACTTTAGCGGCGGCTGTGATGTGTCTGGATCTTTATTCATGGCCGCCGCCGCCCCCCGATGCCCGCCAGGCCTGGCTCGTTAAGGCGTCGTCCATTCACAGGGCTCCCTGATGCGTCCATTCAGCGGCGTATTGATCTGCTTTAGGAGCCGGACGGCGCCGGGAATCGATACCAGGCTGTAACAAAGGGCCGGACGCTCGGCGGGGCGGGACGGGAAGCAAAGGGCGGAGGGACGGCGCAGGGCGGGGGGACGGCGCAGGGCGGGGGGACGGCGCAGGGCAGGGGGACAGCGGACAATGACGGGAAAGGATGGAGAGAACGGCGGCGAGGGAAGACTGAAGGAGGAACACATCGAGAGGAACAGCGGCCCGACGGACGCAGATGGAAACAGGCAGAGCGCAGCGCTCCGTCTGATCTCCAGCTCTCACCTCCACCCACCTCCACCTGACGCTCCCCGGGAATAGAAATGAGCTCCCAGCAGGCTTCTGCTCAAAACGCCGCACGGCGCCGAGTACGAGGACACATTTACAATCCAGAATGTCTCTGTTAAACCGAGACTCTTTTCAACGTCCTGCAGTCCAAAGAGTTAAAAACAAAATAAAATAAAATCTAACAGCATCTAACATCCTGACAGAATGATGACCGGTTAAAAAAACAAGGACAGTATAGAAATAAAACCCTCTTCTTCATGGAATATCTAAGATATTTCTCAGTTTCGTGTTTGAATGAACGAAGGTAAAGAGAAATGGCGCCGAGGCTTCTTGCTCGTCTTCACGGCGGAGTTTCACGTGTTTCTCTTCTGTCCTGATCAGGAATCAATACGGTGAGCGTCTGGCAGCGAGCGCCGAGGATCCGACCTCCGCGTCGGAACGAGAACTCGAACCGTCACGCTCGACAGCAGGAAGTGAGAAGAGGAGTCTGTTCAGGTGATCTGGAGACGTTTCGCTTCTCTGACGCACAGGACGGCTTTCATGCTGCTGATGAAAGAAAACGTTCAGAACCGAGAGGAGTCTTTATGGAGCTGCCACGGACTTCCTGAAACAAAGAGGCTGCTGCTTTCTCTCAAATCCTCTGATAATGAGGGATTATTCTCTTTTGAAATAATGACAGTAATCAGTAAGAACTTCATGACTCTCAATAATTACTGTAAAGGGAAATTTAAATGTACACTTTCAAAATAAAAGCCTTTGTGGCACAGTGCCAGGTACCAGACTGTATCCTATTGATTCCTTCCTGGTTTGACCGCCTGCGCTCCAAAACCTGAGCCAGCGTTCGATACCTGAGAACAGCCGGATCTCTCCGGCTGGTCAGTCCAGCTGCTCCGCCTGCCGGGAACACGTGTCCGGCGGCGGGTTATGTAACCGCAGAGCGAGAGGCCGCGTGCCGGCCGTCCCCGGCGGGCGCGGACTGAAACCGTGGCTGCAGCGGCGGCGGCGTGGAAACACAGCCGGAGGAGGAGTACCGCGGCCAGAGAGGTGAGCTCTCACGTGTCGCTGGCTAACCTGACAGCAAGACAGCAGCCACGGGGCGAACGCTGGCGCGGCGCCGCGGCGGTCTGCGGCCGGATGAATACTAATCCTGAAACCCGCCGCCGGCTGAAAGCAGAGCGGCTCGCCGGCCGAACAGGGTTTCATTCTCTGAGTCTCCTGCAGCAGCCGCCGCCCAGCTCCTCCTCCGAGCCCTGCAGGTCCAGAGCAGGACGGGAGCAGCAGGAGACAGATTCACCCGAGTCGGAGGACCTTCTGTCCCGAACAGGCAAACTGATCCGATCAAACACGATAAAGACGCTTTTCCACTAAACGCTCTGGACCTCACTGCTGCCTCCGAGGCAGAAGACACACCACCACACACACTCTAACGAGGTTTAACCCCGACCAGGGGACATGAGACAGACGGCAGGCTGGCAGGACGCAACAAGACCGTCAGGACTCCACGGCACTGGGTTAGCGCTCAATATGGGGGCGAGCTGAGGACAACATGGGGACAACAGGGGGCACGCCCTGAAGAGGACCTGAGGACACCCTGAGGACACCCTGAGGACATGTAGAGGGAGTCCGGGAGCTCTCGGTGTCTCTGTGGTGAGAGGGTGAATGAGCTGCTGGTATGAATCTACTCTCACTCTGGAACCAGACTCCGGAGAACATCTGAAGGAGGCTGTTCCTCAAACTCCGTTTACTGTCCGTTAACTGGACCTCAGCTGCTGCTTTATCTGTATCCGCCAGCTGTCGCCGAGTCGCAGAGCTGCTGTCTCTCCCTTCGCTGTGACTGTTTTCATCACATGATCAGGAGTTTCTACTTAATCCTGGAAGAAATGAAGGAGGAGCCGTGATGAGCAGCTGGAACATAGATTCTACCTTCCTCCTGACATCAGATCACAGAGCATCTTCCTCCTGCACATTAATGATGTATTGATTATCATATCGGCTTCAGGCAGCAACTACAACTTTCACAATAAACTGATAACTCATTTCGACAAATGATCACTTCCACAGTTGGAAGTATCTCCGTGGTGACTGATGACTGAGTTACTTTCAGGACATCACACACAGCTAAGGACACACACAGCAGGAGCTGTGTGTGTGTGTGTGTGTGTGCAGACTGCAATCTGAATGGCTTTGTGAATGAAGTATTGAACAGAAACTTTCCAGAAAATGGCGGGTGAGCAGCGGAGGGCAGAGCAAACTTCTAGAAGACAGCGGCGCTCAAGGCTGTCTTCAGATCTCTCTCACACACACACACACACACACACAGGTGTCTTCAACATACAACAGACATAAAAGACAGTCTGGCCGTTAGCGTCTCTTCGTCTCTCAGACGGTTTTATTGAAGCGGACCTTAAAGAGCGCGGCTGAGGCTGAAGCTGCTTTTGTTTCTGCTGCGTTGTTCCAGCAGGAGCATGAAAGAACCTTTCAAACAGCGACCCTGTGAGATCCACAGCCTGTGATCCACACACACACACACACACACACACACACACACACACACACACACACACACACACACACACACACACACACCCTTTCAAATCCATTTAAAGTCTGTTGAAAGAGTATAAACTTTATTTGTAATCCCTCAGGGCTGCGGTGGAGCAGTGGTTAGTACCGCCGCGTCACGACCAGGAGACGCTTCAAACCCAGAGTGTGAGGAGGTTAGACCCTCTGATGGCCTGAGGGGGCAGTGTTTAATCCCCCTGATGGCCTGAGGGGGCAGTGTTTAATCCCCCTGATGGCCTGAGGGGGCAGTGTTTAATCCCCCTGATGGCCTGAGGGGGCAGTGTTTTCAATCAGACGGCCTTGGTGCATTCTGAAAAAGTTCTGCTTTTCGAGCAGTTTTCAAAAACTTGCATTTCCAGTGGTTGTTGTGTAAACGGACCCTGAAACTGTGTGATGTTTTGTATTTTCAGTGGTGAACGTGGTGTGGGCGGGGCTGAAGTCACCCAGAGATCCAGTCACGGTTAAAATAAAACCAAGGAAGAAGAAAGCGTCCTGCGAGCCGGGCCTGCAGGACTCCGGTTCCCCCGGCTGACAGCCGAACGGAAATCACAGCTGTGGATTCAGCGGATTCTGTCACTCGCTGTCCTGCTGTCAATCCCCCCCCCCCCCGGTGACTCTCATCCAGACTGACACCTGTGTACAAACACAAACACGTCGGAGGAAGTGCTCACGGCCCGGTGTCACTCCGCCTTTCCAGCGCTGTGATGATGGATCCCTCTGAGCTCCAACAGAAAAACTGGGTTTTGTTTCTTCGCCGTGTCGAAGCCGCTGAGATTTATCACGATAAATCTACTGTAACCAGGGGTGCACATAATATTTTTTGTCTTGTTCTCAGGGGAGAACCTTGGGTTTTGCTTGGTCCTCAGTTTTTTCCCACGCCGACCTACAGGAAGAGCAACATAGAGGGCTGCGTGGACAATGTTCCATAGCTGCTTTAATTTCAACTGAAAATGAAGAGAAGCAGCAGCAGAAAGTCTGAAACCTTGTAAATTTAACAAAATATAACGGTGTTTACAGTTCTGAAAAATAAAAGTGCTGTACAGTGTCTGCTTTTTATCACTGAAACCAGCGGTTTTCAAGTGTGAGGCGCGCCTCCCCTGGGGGGCGCCAGAGGGCTTCAGCGGAGGCGTGGTCACTGCACGTGGGGTTCCGTAGTGGCAACGCAGTTTGCCCCGGCGCGGCTGCCGGAGGGGGAGGTCCGGCTGGACAGAACAGCAAGTCCAGCGTGGCTCCTGGTCCAGACTCAGCTGCTGTTCTGGAAACCAGTGGAGTCCAGAGGACGACGGCAGAGCCGGACATCAGCCACGTCTGTCCAGACCCCCCCCCCCGTCTGAGCCCGTCTGAGCCCGTAAACCCAGAACCAGCAGGAGGACCGGGCTCTGCTGGAGCTCTCCTGCTCAGTACATATTCCAGCAGCATTAATTCTCCCAGAGACACAGAGGGAGCCTCTCCGGGTCAAATCCCACCCTCACCTTTATCAAAGCCCCGCCGGCTGCCGACTCCATAAACACACACCGGGCTCTAACTGCAGGACGACTGAACGCCAGCCGCAGACGATGTGAAGTGAGACTTCAAACAGCTGCTTGATTCCTCCGTGACAAATGTGTCCCAGTGTGCAAAGTCAAAATGCTGCGTTCTCCGATCGCTCCGTCAGCTCCGGACGCACACAGCCAAGAAATTTGTCATTCAGGTCACTACTACTTCAAAGGGAGCAGCTTTAGCAGCAGCCAAGTTTAAAATTAAACTCATGACAGCTCGAGAAGGAGGGAAAAAAAAAGAAGCAAACATTCTGCATTCTCCAGGCGGTTCGCCGGCCGGGAAGAAAATATTCAATTTGCACAACAAGACACAACATTCAATTTGTTAAAGATTCATGAGAAAAGTTTGGAGTGAGCGGCGGCGGCGGCGCTCGGAGGAGGAAGAGGAAGAGGAAGAGGAGGAGGAGGAGGAGGAGGAGGAGGAGGAAGAGGAGGAGGAGGAGGAAGAGGAGGAGGAGGAGGAGGAGGGGGGGTGTTTGCTGAGAGCAGGACGGCGGCGCCGGACAGCTGGACCGGAATATGAGAACGGCTTCGCCGCTACCGCGATGTTTAATGCAGCTGCTGTCAGGCTGTAGCTGCTGGGGGGGGGGGGGGGGGGGGGGGG